>NW_027528798.1:2686735-2783909 GCF_008692635.1 Crocuta crocuta
GGGGCAGAAAAGGGGGGGGGGGGGGGGGGTGCTGTAACACAAGGGCAGAGGGTAAAGAAGGAAACATGTTGTAAGAGAGGGGCAGACAGTGCTCAGGGAGCAAGTAGATGCAAGAGATGGCTTCTGCCAGCAGGGAAGGGGAGGTTCAGCCCCCAAGTGGCATCTGGTGGGTCTCACAGTGGTGACTGAACAGAAGAGAGAAGGCCTACCCCATGCCACCGCCTTTGTGACGGGCAGTGAGGGGAAATGGAAAGGATGGGACAGTCAGGACAGGCACTGCAGAGAAGGCCCTGTGGGACCAGGAAGAGATGGTGCTGTGTGTCCAGAGGGGCTTCAAGCCAGGAGCCTGCCCCAGTGCACCTGCCCCTCGACACCAGCTCCCCCACCTCCAGGAGGTGAGTCTCTCTGTCTTTCCAGCCTTCTCAAAGCTCACAGCTGTGACATTAGGAACTGCAGCTGAGCATTGAGTCAAGATTGTGCTAAGAAGCTTCTATATGTAGATTTTTAATCCTTTCTAAATATTCATATGATAGAGTGATGCCCTTTCTGCAGACGGGCAAAATAGAGGCTCGGAGTGGTAAAATGGCCTTGGAGCTGGAAATTGGGGGATTGACATTCAACCCTGAATCTTCTGACTCCTGGTGACAGGCATGTGCTTTCACCAGGGCCTGTACTCCTCCCTTACTTCACGTGGTGCCAGGATTTCTCGAGGAGTTCACACACAGGGCTCTCCTTTGACCTGAAAGCAGAATTTTGGGACCGTCTACAGCAGGGTTTATTCACCTGAGAATCCAGGGAATGGAGGGAGTCTTCGCCAGTGAGCTGCATCAGGGGACCCACAGACCCGTCATGAAGAACATCAGTGTCTCATGCTTAACTTAAGTCCATTGCTTGGGATGCCTTGGGATCAGTTGTGTTGAAACGAAAATGCAGGATGCACACAATGGAGACAGAGGTGCGGCAGGATGTGGGTGCAGTTTGCTCCGGACTAATGCCTGCTGAGCAGGACTGTTCCCCACGAGCCCAAATCAGTGGGCAGCGAGGCAGCACATCCATCTCCAAAGGGCCTTCCAGGGAAAATCGTACTCCCTGGAAGGGGCTGGATGCATCCATCTTGTAGGACAATATGCCATTTTCAGGAGAAAGCCACAAGGCATAAATATAGATTTCAGAACATTTTTTATGAGCTGACATCATGGCCTCTGGTCATCTCTTCACTAAACCATAGAAAGCCAGACAGCCCTTTGCAGAAACTGCACATCCACCTGTGTTCCCCGTAGAGCTGGGAGCCTACAGCCACATGGCAAGACAGGACCCTCTTTGTGGGGGGAAAAATCAGTGGCCGTTTGTCAGTACAGCCTTAGAGATGAATGAAGTGGTCACCAGGGGGCTCCCTTTGTCCCTCCTGCTGTGACCTCTTTCCTGGTGCCCTATAACAAGGTCAAATCCTGGGATGCAGAACCAATCCTCAACCCTGTGCCTAACCTCCCTCAGCCTCTATCTCGCTTCCCATCTTCCCAGTGCTTTCTCTTCCTCTCTTTCTCTCTCTCTACCACAGGGCCTTTGCAGGTACTCTTATTCCACCTGGAATGCTCACCTGTGCCTGCCATGCGTGCCTACTAACCCGTTAGTTCTGACCTCCAGTCATACCTGCCTGAGCCCACCATTTGGGTTACACCCCTTTGTTACAGTATTGCCTGGAACCATAGTCCTTTTATTCTGAGCATTTACCCCAGTATATAAGGCCCTGTGTGAATATTTTATTAGAATCTGTGTTCCCTACTCCACCGTGGGGCTTCTTTGCATTCCCAGAGCCTAAAAAGATTATCTGGTCCATACTCAGTTCTAAGTAAATAGGTCCTGAATATAAACAAAGGGACCAGTGAATGAATAAACAGATGGATAAATACAGGAGTGAACAAGTGAGCAACGTTTGTCCCAACTGGGGGTGGCAGTGGTGCTTCTGTGGCAGAGGAGAGAAGCCAGGGGTGCTGTCAGCTTCCAACAGTGCACAGAATAGCCCCTCCCGCCTCCCGGCAAAGAACTCCTCTTGCCCCAAATGTCAACCATCCTGAGGGTGAGAAACCCTGAGATTTGATTTCCTAGGGCTATATAACAAAGCTGCACACATTGGGTGCCTTCAAACAGCAGAAACACATTAGATTTTAAGTGTAGAATTCAGGGTGTGGGAAAGGGGGGGTCCTCTTGGAGGCTTTGAGGAAAGGCACCCCCATGCCCTTCCGCTAGCATGTGCCGGTTGTTGACTGTCATACGTGTTCTTTGCTCCCGGCCACCTCACTCCAGTCTCTGCCTCTGTTGCCTTACCTATGTATCTTGCTGCGTCTTCTCCACCTCCTATAAGGACATCAGTCTTTGGATTTAGGTCCTACCCTAATGACCTCAACTAATGACATCAATGAAGAACCTATTTCCAAATCAGGGTATGTTCACAGGTACTGGAGTAGAATGTGAACATCTCTTTTTATTTTTGTTTTTTAATGTTTGTTTATTTTTGAGAGAGAGAAAGAGAGAGACAGCATGAGTGGGGGAGGGGCAGAGAAAGAGGGAGACAGAGGTTCTGATCCTGACCTGAGTTGAAATGGGACACTCAACTGACTGAACCACCCAGGTGCCCCATGAACATCTCTTTTTAGAGGACACAGTTCAACCCACTACACCTTGGTTTAATGGAAAGTTAATCTTTCTTCCCCTGGCCCTCCACCCATCAAAAAAGAAACTGGGGAAAAGAAACCTGTCGTCTTCCTCTTCCTCTCCCCCACTTCCCTGGGGGTTTGCAGTCACACAGCCAGATGCCTTCTCTTCCTAGCCCCACCCCCAACCACCACTCTGTCACTGGTACCTTGTCAGTTCTTTACCTGAGGAAACTGCCTCTTGTGTTAGAAATGTCCTCAACACTGGAAGCACCAATCCCATAAGCAAGGCATTTCTATTGCCCCTGTTTACAGAAAAGGCAACCAGAGTTCAGAGGGATGAACGAGATGCCCAGGATGACAGAGCTTGGGCATCTGATTCGACAGCCCACACGTAACCCCTGTTCTAGGGATTTTCACCCGCCCTCCTCCCTGTGCTCTCCTGATGTGAGAGACTTGCCTTTGCCACAGCCCTGTGCTCCTGGCTTCATTCTTTGTTTATATTCCTCTTGCCCTTCCAGACAATGAGGGCTTTCAGGGTGGATACACTGTTTATTTCATCTCAGTACCTAACCCAAAGCAGGGCACACACAACCAGCCCATGTTGGCAGAATCAATGAATGAATGCATTCACAGCTTCAACAGTCAAATGTGAAGACATTCCCTTTGTTTCTACCAGAAATCCCAAAGTTACACTGCCATGAAGATGCTCCAACACTGCAGCTTTCTTAGAAGCCACCAGAAAGTGAATCAAATTAGAACTAAAACAGAAAGGTTGTTCTGTAATCAAATTAGCGCGGATAACTCTAGAAAACCAACATTAAATATATTTCCTTACTGCTCGACGTCACAATACTCTCAGGTACTTTTGGAATTTCAGAGAGTCTTCTAGATACTGAGGATTCTTTTTTTAACCAATAAAACTGATTTTTATTTTTTGAAAAGTCCCATGGAATAGAAACCATCATACAAAACCAAGGAGGGCACCTTGGCCCTCCTGGAGAAAGACACTTCTTCCTCAAGTTTGCAGAGTAGGATGCTTCCTTCCAGTGCTGGAGATGCCATCACCTGAGGCCTGGGTGATTCTTCTCTCCCTCTGCTCTCAGGTCTGTACCCACATTCTCCTGTGACCCTTTTCAGTCTTGTTTTTGGTTGATTTTCTCCATCTCATCAGAGCCCGAGTTCCCAGAGCTAGAGATGAAAGTGGATGGCCCAAAGCCCCCTGTACCTCATTACCCTCTACATTATCCCAGAGAAATTATGGCCATTATCACACCGGGCTCAGGATTGAAAAGCCACCAAGGCTGGGCCGACAGAGATGGATGCTACTAATTTAAAGAGAGGAGGGCCAGCTCCTCAGGTGGTGAGAGAATCCTTTGTTTTGCCAGGAGAAGCTTTCCCATGGCAGACCCCAAGTACTGCTCTCCCCGCACCTTTCTGTATGCTGCACATATCTGGAGGAGACTTTATTTTAATAGCATATATTGGTTAATCTTGTTTCCTTATTGACTTAATAGAAGTATAGAGAAAAAAACCAAACATATAAAAATGGTCCTTAATCCACCTACCCAGTGATTTCTGTTGACCTTTTAAAACCAACCAAAATGGAAGTAATACAATATAGGTAGGTCTAGACAATTCGAGGAGTTCAGTAAGTAATAAAGTTAAAGTGAAGGTCTTCCGCCACCTTTCCAAGCTCAGTCTCTCAATAGCTAATAGAGTTTTGTGGTTCCTTTAGAAATAGCATTAACTGGTGGAGCCTCCTGGCCTAGAGGGGTGGCTCTCTGACCTGTGCGGACATTGAATCACCTGGAAAGCTCATTCTGCCACAGGTTACTGGGCCCTAACCTTAGAGAGATTCTGGCTCAGCAGGTCTGGGAAGGGGCCCCCAGACTTGCTTATTTAAAAGTTGTTCTAGGGTGATGCTACATCTCAGGCCATTTCCAGCTGTGATGTTAAATACCGCCTCTTTTTGCCTCAGTTTCTTCTTCTGTAAAATGGAACTATAGAGCTGTTGTGAGGATTAAATGAATCAAACACTAAAAAATTCCTCTATATTAAGAATGATGCAATTTTGCAACCAGTCTGCATATACCAGCCTGTAAATGTGTCCAACTATCATCTATGGCTTTGTAATGTTAACAAAGGGAACAATTCTATATACACCTCAGTACTATGCTTTATTCATAATAATGATATTTTTCACATACTTATATACAGATATGTTTAGTTCTTTTGAATTATCTTCACATAAAATCATAGATGTACATTCTGGAAGATCTGCTAGTCCCCAGGAAGTGAGCACACTGGTTGTTTCTGGGTACTGGCTAATAGAAGCCTTGCAGCAAGGGACATTCTTACACACGTCATGGTGCACTTTATGTGAGCATGTTCATGGAGTACATTCCTAGAAGGGGGTTTCCTAGGCCAAAGTGAATGTGTACTTCACCTTTTGGTAGTTGGAGAACTGAACTATAAATAAACATTCTTGGGAAGGCTACATTTGTTTCTAAGCATAGGTCTGCCGGAAACCTGATTACATGGTGTTTTCTGTACAGACTTTGTGGCCTTCATCTTCAAAATGAGAATGGGAAACCAAATAATGTTGCATATGGAGAGTCAGTTACCTCTGAGCTCCTTGTTTAGCACAGAGCAAGAAGCTGAGGATCCAGAATTGGATAAAGCATACTCTCTCTGTTCAAGGAGCGCTGCTCCAGGAGGGCAAACCTTCAAGAAAACTCTATGAGTTGCCTCATAGACTGGCATGAGAGATGCATTGATAGTGTAATGTGTACAGATCAAAGATTGCATGACCAGTAAGTCAGGTAGGCTAAAAGGATCAGGAAAAGGTTCAGGACGATGAGGTAGAGTTTTTCCAAAGTGAGAAAGAGTGGACAGGAGGGAAGGGCAGTTTTAAGATTAAGGATGGTATGAGTGAGAGCCCAGAGGTTTGGTAGTACCTTACCTAATGTACACCAGGTGCTCAAGGAGTGTTAGTCAAACACAGTCTCAGTCCTCGTGGGGTGTACAGTGTACAGGCCTGCTACATTCTGAATGTAATTTTAGGTTCATGAATAGCTTAGTGAATTCCTAATGAATTCCCATGATCAGGACAAGATCTGCCTTCTTACACATCTAAAGACCAGGTTGGAATATAAGTATTGAAATCATCTTCAGATGAGTCCTGACCTTGCCTGAAATACCTATGCCCTGGGTGGAAGTCCCAGGATTTAGAGCAGAATGATCCTTGTCCCTTCCTTACACAAAGATTCCATTCCCTGGTAGATGACCAGTGGACATTGCTCTAGCTCAACTGCCCGAAGAGAAAAGTCTCCTGAAACAATGGTGAAACAATCAACTGAAACAATGGATGCACATGTAACCCTGTGGTTACAACACTTTGGATTTTGCAAACTTTTAACCCAAATGGTAAAGGAAAAGAGGACATGAATCAGAACTGTAGGAGACATTTGCTATCGTTGCCTCAAGGGACAGTGTTCTGGTCCAGGCTGCTCTTCAACTGTGTCCCAAGATGAACTGGAAAGCATACATCAGAAAGGTGCATTTCATTTTTACAGTCTGCAGGTGGTGTTGGACAAGGATTCTGTGACTGCAGTTTGTAAGACAACATGGTCCACTGTCATGGAATAAAAGCAGCAGATACAGTCTTCAAGTTGACCCCAAAATATTCAAAAGCTATCATTTCCTCCAAAAAGGTAGTAGAACATCTTTGAGATGCTCTGATTAACCTGCTCCGTTATCAGACCCCTGAATGACAACGTGTAAGGTCTTTCACCCCTGGCCCCTGCTCACTTCACCAGTGGTTTGTGTGCCATGCTTCCCGGCCAGCCAGCCCAGCCACAATCCAAGCAAGCAAAGGCATCAAGTCTGACAGACTGACTCGAATCCAAGCAATGCTGCTTTACAGCTACACAACCAAGAGAAAGTCTGCTAACCACTCTGAGCTCCAATGTCCCTCTGTGTGTCATAGTGATAACGTTGAGAGGATTAAAGAGCAACCATTTTTGGAAGGGTCCAGCTCAAAGCCTCAATCACATGCATTTTTTTACAGTGCCCTCTATGCCACAGAAAAAGAGAATTGCCATCACAAATGGATATTCCTTATCCCCCTTTTAAGTTGGATGGCCTATTAGCTCATCCCTTAACTATGGGTTTCATTGGTGATCTCACATGTGTGCTAATAAGAGTTAGGGAAAATAAAATGAATTAGTTAGGACTTTTTGTGCTTGCCAAGACTAAACCCAACTTGAGCTGGCTTAAAGAAAAACACAGATGGCATATTAGCAATAGTGATGTTTCATAAAATGGTGGGATGGAAATTGCAACAGAGCCTAGCTAGGGAAGGGTCTCAAAACCAGGACTGGAAGTTATAAGTAAATCTGGTAATTAGCTCTCTCCACTTGCTATCCCTGCTTCCCTTCGTGTGCTTGATTCATTGTTTCTTCTGTTTACTTACAGCCTCTCTCTGCTCCCAGTTCCGTGGTAGAAATATATGGCCCCACAGATTATTTGCCTGAGGACTATTCAGGAACAGACCATCAGTACTACTCCTGGTCTCAGCTTCAAATTGCCAGAAGATAGAATCGATTCTTCTGCCTGAAGCCTATACTTGCTCTCATCAGCTCCAGGTGGTGAGTCACCAAATAACTAATGGCTATGGAGGGGGGAGGGGAGGACTCTTGGACATCAAGATTCTAGCAAGAGAGGAAAAGGAAAGAGTTTAGGAAAAAGTAGTAGATTAAATGTTGCTCGGTCCCCACTTGGAATAAAGTACTGTTGAATACCCAGATGTGTACATCCAGCTTTGGAGAAGTATCTATTTTTCCATGAGAAAGTTGAAATAGACCAATGGGTTCTCAGCCCTGGCTCATCATTTGAATACCATGGGAGGTTTTAAAAATCTCAATATTTGGACAACATTCCCAAACCAAATAAATCAGAATCCCTATGGGATCCGAATATCGTTTTAAATGTTCTTTAGATAATTCCAATTTCAGGGAAGGTTCACAACCATTGGACAAGGAAAGTAACTCTCAAATGAGAATCTAGTGAAAATGAATATTGTGATCTAATGGGCTCAAAGTGAGGCAGCGGGGTTCTGCAGGGCTAACAAGCTCCCCGGTGTTGTCCATGAAGTTTGTCCATAGATTGTACTTTGTGCAGCAAAGCACTAAATTATCCCTGAGTTCTAGCCCAGCCTCAAGACTTTACGAAAGAATATTTACTCCATGAATATTTATTTTCTGCTCTGTACTGGACCTTTTGCTCAATGTTAAGGCACAGAAATCTAGTAATTTTCTACTATAGAGTGGTGGGGGGTCACGTGTAGCCCCATAGCTTGAGAGCTGCCAGAGAAAATATACTGTATACCAGTTTGTCTTTGTTGGAAGTCTGATTATCAGGGATTTTTGTTCGCTTTGTTTTAGTTTTTAAGAAAATGTCCTCGTTGAAAAGGCGGCTGGCTTCCCTGACAAGAGAAAAGCCCATTCAAGTCTGGGGCTAAGACAATTTGACATAGAAGGAAGGGAGGCATTAGCATCTAGTAGTTGAGGGTAATATGAGCAAAACATGGAGTCTGTGATGAGAGAAGGTTGGCCCTGGGCAACAAAGGACGATATAGAAGCTGATGCTGGGGAATAAGAAAATGATCTATGTGAAGTTACATAGATACATAGGTAAGTGTCCCATGGAAGAATCTCCTTGGTTTTCAGTAGATTCAATGATTAATGAGCCACGGCCATTCTAAGAGACCGTTAACATGTGGTAGGGCATAGGGAGCGAGAGTCCCTAGGAATAACAGAACCAAAGTCATCCCAATGCTTATGGTGCAGGTCTGCTCACTTTTCAGTAAGCTACTTTGTGCCAGACAGCCTGGAATGATACAGGTTATGACACCTCATTTCCATCTCCTAGAGTGGGCATCTAAACAATAGAGGGGTGAAGGGGCATAATAAATAGCCTGACTCTCATTCAGCAAATATTCCCAGAGTGCCTCCTACGCACCAGACACTAAATTTGATCAAAGTTTCGTGCAGTTTGAAGGTTATTACAGTGTTATTAGCCTTTGATGACAAGTTCTAGCAGTTTGTCTATACATGGTTACATTCAATCCTAAGACCCAGGATGGAGGGGTCAGGCTGGTGATGCTGTTGGTGTTGCTGCTGATGGTGGTGGTAGCGATATGGTGATAGTGGTGGTGTTGGGATGTGTTTCCTATTTAAGAAAAAAAATGTTAATGGGCTCCAAAGTGACAAAGGAATATAGAAAGTCCCACAGCTGCTACATAGCCAAGCTGGGGTAAGAACTCAGGTGTCCAAACTCCAATCTTGGCTTGCTGTCTATTCAGCCATGCCGAGGAGCTAGAACATGAGCCAGTTACTAAAGTTTAGCTTTAGGGATGGCCAGGCAAGAAATGTGAGGAAAGACGAACTAAAAATCCAGGATCTTCAAAATACTATGGCTTCGTGTACAAGAGAAGGAGAGCTTCACAAAGGCAACTCCGGAAGTCTCACTGATTTTTCATTTCCAGCTCACATTCTTCTCTCCTGGCAAGGAAGTCTGGAACAAACATTGGTCGTAAAGGAAACGTTTCTCTCTGCCTCGCAGATGCATTTCTTTGCCAAAGTTAGCTTCCACCTTTATAGCTAATACACATAAAAAGAGAATATTTAGACAGGCACTTCACAAAAGTGCGGTTAGCTTAGGAAGTTAGAGGGCTGTAACTGCCCCCAAGAAAATGCCATGTTTTTCAAATGACTTCAGTCTTGCTGGCCTTGCAGCACACACACCGTCTGGTTGTGTTCCAGTCCCCCCCACCCCACAGCCAGAGCGAGGCAAATATGATTGCCTCTCTGGGGGGCTAAAAATTCTTAGTGGCTCCCTGATCTGCGGAAGAAATTCAGGCTCCTTAGCTTAGCACGCAATGCCTTTTGTGACATGGCCATTGCTGACCACTCCAGCCTTATTTTCCTTCCCGCCTTCTATCCTTCCATAGTGTGCTTCAGCGAAAGCAAATCACATGTAGCTGTGGCCCTGCTTATTGAGCTCACAGCATGATGCTTCTATGCCTTTGAATATGCTGGTTCTGCTGCAGGAGGCTGTCTCTGCTTTCCTCACCGAGCACAATGGCACACGGCCTTAAGGACTCACCTTATCCAAAAACCCATCCTAAACCAGTCTCAGCAGAGGGGCCACCTCAGGCATTATCCTATCAAACTATGCCCTATCTCTGAGTTTTATTTAAAACAAATCCATTCATCATTCTGGCGACCCCTCCCCCAAGCAATCATTGAGGCTCTTCTAAGTCCTAGCCAGTGTTTAATCACTATACATGTATTCTTATTTTAAATATTCATCCAGCTCTATGGGATTTGAATTAACCAAAAAACAAACAAAACAAAACAAAACAAAAAAAACTCAAGCTTCCCAAATGTAACGGTGCCTGGAATACAGTAAGCATAGTACTGCTCAATAATTTGTAGAGCTAAACTGATAACTACTTATTCATTCATTTTTAAAAATAGGCTTTATTTTTAAAGCAGTCTTGGATTTACAAAAACACTGAAAATACAGTGCAGAAAGTTACCATATATTCTGTATCTGTTTTTGCCTATTATTGACATCATGCATTACTACAATAAAGGAACCAATATTTGTACATAAATATTAACTAAAGTTTATAGCTTATTCAGATTTCCTTAGTTTTTACTGATTGTCCTTTCTGCTCCAGGATCCCATGCAGAGCACCATAGTGCATTTTGTTGTCATGTTTCCTTAGGCTCTTCTTAGCTGTGACAATTTGTCAGACTTGCCTTGTTTTTGAGGAGTACTCTTCAAGTATTTTGAAGGATGCCCCTTTATAGGAATTTGGTGTCTTTCTCATGACTAGTCTAGAGCTGTGGGATTTTGTTAAAGTCTGTATTGTAATTCCACTCAGTTAACATACAGTAATATTAGTTTCAGGTGTACAATATAGTGATTCAACAATTCCATACAACACCCACTGCTCATCACCGTAAACACAGTCCTTAATCCTTATCACATGTTCAACCCATCCCCGTCTCCTCTGGTACCATCAGTTCTCTATAGTTAAGAGTCAGTCTCTTGGTTTGTCTCTCCCTTTGTTTCTTAAATTCCACATATAAGTGAAATCACGTAGTATTTATCTTTGACTGACTTCGCTTAGCAACATGCTCTATAGCTCTATCCATGTTGTTGCGAATGGCACAATTTCATTTTTATGGCTGAGTAGTATTCCATTGTGTATGTGTATATATACACCATCATCCTTACCTGTTCATCTATCAATAGACACGTAGGCAGCTTTCATATCTTGGCTATTGTAAACAATGCTGCTACAAACATGTGCCCCTTCGAATTTTTTGTCTTTTTGTTTTCAGTTTATTTATTTTGAGAGAGAGCACACATGCACACACACCTGTGGGAGAGGGGCACAGAGAAGAGAGAGAATCCTAAGCAGCCTGCGCTGTCAGCAATGAGCCTTACATGGGGCTCAATCTCATGAACCATGCAATCATGACCTGAGGTGAAATAAAGCATTGGACCCTTAACCACCTGAGCCACCCAGGCACCCTTGCATTCTTTAGGTAAATACCTAGTAGTGTGATCTCTGGATCATAGGGTCATTCTATTTTTAACATTTTGAGGAAGCTCCATACTGTTTTCCATAGTGGCTGCATCAGTGTGCTTTCCCACCAACAGTGCAAAAGTGTTCCTTGTTCTCCACATTGCTTCTTGTGTTGTTGATTTTAGCCATTCTGTTGGGTGTGATATCTCACTGTAGTTTCAATTTGCATTTTCCTGATGATGAGTGATGTTGAGCATGTTTTCATGTGTCTGTTGGCTGTCTGTACGTCTTCTTTGAAGAAATGTCTGTTTCTGCCTTCTGCCCTTTTTAAATTGGATTTTTTTTCTAGTTTTATAAGTTCTTTATATATTTTGGATACTAATCCTTTATATATGACATATATATGACATAAGTTATGTCATTTGCAAATACCTCTCCCCTTTTGTAGATTGCCTTTTAGTTTTGTTGATTGTTGCCTCCACTGTGCAGAAGCTTCTTGTTTTGATGTAGTCCTGATCATTTATTTCTGCTTTTGTTTCCTTTGTCTAAGGAGACCTATCTAGAAAAAAGTTGCTACTGCTGATGTCAGAGAAGTTACTGCCAGTGCTCTCTTCTAGGATTTTCATGGTTTCAGGTCTCACATTAGGGTCTTTAATCCATTTTGAATTGATTTTTGTATATGATATAAGAAAGTGGTCCAGCTTCATTCTTTTACATGTTGCTGTCCAGTTTTCTCAACACCATTTTGTTGAAGAGACTCTCTTTTTCCTATTGGATATTCTTTCCTGTTTTGTCAAAGATTAATTGACCATATAATTGTGGATTCATTTCTGGCTTTTCTATTCTGTTCTATTGATCTATGTGTTTGTTTTTGTGCCAGCACCATACTCTTGATTACTACAGTTTTGTAATACAACTTAAAGTCTGGAAATATGATGCTTCCAGCTTTGCTTCTCTTTTTCAAGGTTGCTCTGGCTATTCGGGGTCTTTTGTGATTCTGTACACATTTTAGGATTGTTTGTTCTAGCTCTGTGAAGAATGCTGGTGGCACTTTGATAGGGATTGCATTAAATGTGTAGATTGCTTTGGGGAGTATAGTCATTTTAACAATATTTGTTCTTATAATCCATGAACATGGAACATCTTTCATTTTCTTTGTATCATCTTTAATTTCTTTCATCGTTGTTTTATAGTTTTCAGAGTTAGCGGTGTGGAGTTTTGAGAGTAAGACCACAGTGGTCAAGTTTCACTTCTCTCCTGTCATATCAAGGATACTTAGTATCCTCTTGACTTATGTCTATGGATGTTGACCTTCAGCATTTCTTTGGAACAAAGTTACTGTGCGGAGACCAAACTTAACGAGTCTGGAGTTAAGCTTCTCCCTTCTTAAGGGCAAAGTGTCTACATAATTATTCAGAACTCCACACAGGATGTATGTCTCTTTTCTCAATACATTTATTTAATCACTTATTTAAAAAAGCATAGACTCATAAATATTCTGTATTTTGGTTTTAATCCAACGCTACTTAATTTTGTTCAAATTGTACAAGCTTTGGCCATTGAAAGTTATTTCAGGTGATCTCTGCGCCCCTTTGACTCCCCCCACCTCAATCAATGTAAGCTTTTTAACTTTTTGAGTACTTTCTTCCTCTTTTTAAAACGTTTATTTGTTTGGAGGATGGGAGAGCTAGGAAAGGGCAGACAGAGAGGAAGAGAGAGAATCCCAAGCAGGCTCCACGCTGAAACTGCAATGCCTGATGTGGACCTCGATCTCACAAACTGTAAGACTGTTACCTGAACTGAAACCAAGAGTCTGATCCTCAATGAAGTGAGTCATCCAGGCGCCCCTTTCTGATCCTGGCTCATCTTGCTTACTTCCTGCTCTGGCCCTGAAGTCAGCAATTTCTCCTAGAAGCTCCAGTTCAGTAACCAAGATCTGGGTTCTAGTGTCTGCGTTGCTGGTATAAGTGGTGAGCATAGCTGCCTTCCAAGATCTGGTTTCTAGTGGTGCACATTGCTATTTGGGTGGTGTTTCTTCTAAGTCTTCTCAACTGAGAAAAAATAATTATAAGTATTATGTATGTATGTGTATACCAGCTCCTATATATATGCATTTGTATATATACTCATGTATTTGCACACATGAATATTTCTACTGTAACCCTCTGTATCCATATTCAGCTAAACATGAGTTCATACTCCTAGCTCTAGCTTTAATCCATTACTACATTAATCACTCTAGGCTCTTTACCTTGCTTATCTGTAAATTCCCTTTAAACAGTGAGAAACCTAGCTCCCATCACCTGCCATCCATTTACTTAATTGTTTAGTTCCAGTATGCATGCCTAGCTGCATCAGAATTGCTAACCTGTAGCCCTGAGGGAAACAACATTATCAACCTGAGTACAGTGCTTCTTTGTGGTTCTTTTTGCCTTTAATCATACAGACTCCACTTATTTCCAAAGTTAACGCTGTCAGCACCTTCTCCCCCTGCCTGCTTCAGCAAGATTGTCTTACCCATTTGTAATACAGTTGGATTCTCTTGTCACAGTCTACATTTCTTCCTGGGGTTCCCCTGTTTTCCTAAATGATTTTTTTATGTGCATGCATTAAGGTTTATTCTTTGCACTGTAGAGTTCAATTATTCATTCACTCTTCATCATCTATTTATTCCCTAGTCATTCATTGTTTATAGCACTCCTATCACATACTCAAAAATAAGTTGAATTAACTGACATTTAGAAAATGTCTCTAAAGGCATTTAAAGTAGAAGAGAAAGATTAGAATCCATAGAGAGGAATAGAATAAACTCTACCAGAACATAGCATGAAAGAATTCCTGCAGTAGAGAATTAAAGCTGGCTTGGAGTCTCCGGGCTGCCACACTGATGAAAAGAAGCATAGCAGGATCCGAGGACAGATTAATCCTCTCCTGGTCCTGAACACTGAGTAGCAGCTGTTAGGGCTCCGTGCAGGGTGAGGTAGACTAGGATTGACTTTGGATTTACATGCAGACTCCCAGGTGGCAAGTGTTCAAATGAACCCTAAGGCCAGAGAAGCTTGCATTTCAAATTCCTTCGGGTTACTCCAGGGACCCCTCCCCTAGAAGCTCATGAGAGCATGTAAGATTTGCTGCCACCACTGGATAAGAGCCTTCATCATCCCCATCATCACAAGGGACATTTGAAGGGACATGTTACTTGTATTTACAAAATGCTTGTATTTGTTCTTCTTCCTCTTCTCATGTTCATGCCCACCTGGGAAGTCTTACCAGGTACATGGTGATCCCCATTTCACAGATAAGTGGAGGGTCAAAGAGGACTTGATTTCCTGGTGGCCCACAGTGAGGACAAGGTACTCAACCCCAGGATCCAGCTTTCTCCCCACTCCCCAAAGTGACTCTTTCCATTACTCTTGATGACTTTGGGGACAGAACCCTAAATAAAGATCATCTGACCCTGAGACTACACATCCTCATTTTTTATTCCTGTGAGAATCTACATTAGAGGGACTGAGATTTCATATATACGAACCTTACAATTGCCCACAGGCAAGCCAGGCCCAGGCGTTGTATCACACAGCATGGCAAGGTGGCCTGTGGCCTTCTTTGACAAAGAAAGCAGATGTTCCCTTTTGTCTTTCCAAGTCCTTCTTAGGTATCAATGTTTACTCATATCTCACATCATTTTTTAAATACTCAGAAACAAAGAATACAAACGTATGAACAGTCAGAGCAGGTGGTGTTCATTCCATTCCCATTTTATTTCCACACTCTTATTTAGAGATTTTTCACTCATTTTACACTGAGTCCAAATATCAGTAACTGACACCTAGGCTTGCAGAATATTCAAAACAGAAACTGGAAGAGAGGCGAATAGCACTAGAAGGATTAGGCAGGAAGTATTTAAAATAGGAAACTGCCAGGGAATGTTTAGTTTGGGGACACAGTGTGTCTGGGTACCTTTATTTCCCCTGAGAGCACTGGTTCATTAAAGCACAGTGCTATAATCTGTGCTCAGAAAAAATGTTTCCAAATTATTTTTTTAGATACAAATATTTTAAATGGTGGCAATTTAAAAAAAGTTATATTTGAAATTATTAAAATAAGTAAACATTTCTGTATTTACACTAGGTAAGCCTTAACTCTATGGAAAGCAAGATTACCCAGTAAAGTTCATTAACTCAGTCAACATTTACTGTGTATAAATTGTGCAACAGGAATTGGGGATAGAGAAATAAATAATACAGATTCTTGTCTTCAGGAAACTCAACATCTAATTTGAGAATCTGTCCCCAGGGGTCTGGATTGCTGAGGTATTGGGGGCATAAAAGGTTGATGGTTAAACCGTTCTGCTCTATGAGTCTTGAGGACTTCTAATGGTGAGAATCACTGAATCGAACACTTAAGGTTTGAGAAAAAGCAACAGGATTCATACAAGGAAGGATGAAAATAGGGAAAGAACCCTGCTACCTTACTGAATTTGGCCAGATGGAAAAAAAGTCTTAATCAAAAATTTCTGCTCTGTGGATCTATATCAGTTTAGCCAAATACTGTAAATAAAAGGGTAATTTTACAAACACCATCCCTTCCACAGTTTGTAAGTTAGCAATGTAGGTGTTATCATCCCAGTTTCGTGGGCGTATAAAACAGAGGCCTCAAGAGTCTGACCATCCTACCCAAGCTTAGACTTGGGTAGCCAGGCATGGTTCCATTTAGTGTGAAATCTCAGCCCTCTTTACTAGGCAACATCGTCTTCAGCCATAGGAGGTTGGACTGACCAGAGAAGTGTCTATGATAGCATGCTACAAAAGGAAAAAGAAAAAGCATTCTTAGGATTCCCTTCACAAGAGAGGCAAGTGCTCACTCCTCATTCATCCATGACTGAGTGCCCATTCTGTCGGTGAGGCTTATGGTGCCAATTGAGTGGCTTGAGAGTTTAATAAAAAAAATACTTACTAAAGAGATAGAACGATGTAGCAACCCCACAGGACATGTGTATAGTAGCCCAAGCTAAGTCAAGAAGCAAGGGGAGGGAGTTAGTGACTGGGATCTGGCAAAGAAGACCTGAGAGCAGAAGGACCTGCTGTGCCCTTCCTTTTAAGGGGATGAAGTCATCCATGGTGACCCACACTGAGGGAATGAGGGGAATAAATGCTACCTTCTCAGTCTCTTTTTCCCCTCCTTTCAGTCTCCTGCTGGGTTCCCCATTGGCCCAATCCATCTGGAAGCTGAGAGGTGAGAGACCCCCTGAAGTCAAGGGCAGAGCAGAATGAAAAGAGGAAAGTACATCTGGGGAAGCAAATAAAACACATCCATCCCATCCCCTCCCTGATGCATTCCGACACAGAATCAACTTAGCATCAAAAGATGTTTTCCCATTGGGATCAGAAGCAATCTCATGATCTGTACTTGCTTCTGAAGAACATATACTAAAAATTGAAACAATACAGAAATAATCTCATGGTCTTTCTTAGTACAGCTTTCCAGGGAGCTAAGAGTAATTGACTGGAATTGTCATAGAAGTTGGGATACATTTGCCATCTTCACTCTAACCCCAGCCTGAACTTGTCCTTTATTTTTCTTTTATTGGTTTGATGATTTTGATACCAGTAATGCCTTATAATTTTTTGTATGATTAACTAGAAACCCAGCATAGGTAATACCTTGTGTATTTAAAATATCCAGGGAGGAGTGCCTGAGTGTTTCAGTTGGTTAAGTGCCCAACCCCTGATTTTGGCTCAGATCATCATCTCCTGGTCATGAGATCAAGCCTGATGTTGGGCTCCATGCTGGGCATGAAGCCTACTTAGGATTCTTCCTTTCCCTCTTCCCCTCCCTACCCCTCACTCTCACTCTTTCTCTCTTTCCCTCTCTCTTACTCTCAAAAAAAAAAAAAAAAAAAAATCCAGGGAGACAGTAATGTTATTATGAAAGAAACAGTGGACTTGATTTTAGAAATTTTCATATCTTACAAACTGGGTGACCTTATACAAGCCATGTGCCCTATCAGAGTCTCACATCTTGTTGGGGAATGTCATCAAAAAGATGTGACTGTCAGTCAACCCGTGAGCTAGACCTGGGCACTCAGAGGTTCCTCACCGCATTCCTTGTCCTTGGAATGTGCCTTTCCTGTTCCCAGAGGCTGCTCCAAGGACATAGCCTTGAGATTGTGACATGGTGTTGAGAACACTTGCATGGTATACGTGACTGAGCACATTTAAGGCTTCTTTATAAACTTTTAAGATTTGGCAGGTAGATACAGGGATCCATTCATCTTGCTGCTGCCTGAGACAAGCTTGCATGTAAGTTCCTTTTGCCTATTAAATCCACCATCTACCATCCTGAAGCACCCTGTCTTTTTCTTTGGCCTCTCCCTGTACTCCAGTATTGGGGGCTGGTTTCAGATTACATCTCAGAAGCTCCAAGACCAACAGATCTCACTGTTGAGAGATGAATAGGTGAAACAGGAATATAAAGTTATTTCTCAGGATGGTAAAATTTTGACCAACAAATGTGTGATTATATCACACGCAAGAGGGACATGATTTTTCATATTACATTTTAGTAAGTCACTAGAGTTTAAAATATCAACCTCTAGGTCACATTAAAGACTTTGAACCTGGGCTCAGAAACTTCCTAGCTGGGTGACAATGAGCACATGTAATAATCTTTCTAACCCTTAGATTCTTATTTATAAAACGGTACTAACTAGAGCAACCAGCTCATTCTTTACTGGTTCATGATAAATAGTAACAATAACCATGGGTATCAGTTATTATTGCATCATCCTAGATGCAAAGAATACCTTCAAAGCAATGGTCAAGTCCATAGTCCATGTCATTCTTTAATTAAACAGCACTTATTGTGCCTTGTTATTTTTTAAGATGCATTATCTCACTGGAGACAAACATCAGCAGTATGTCTACTGCTCTTGAGACCATAGGTCATAAACAGAATTAAACTCCTGAGTGCTGCTTCTTGTAGTGTTCTTCCTGGCTTTTGTTCATCAAAGATACTTTTGCTTTAGTCTTATAATTTTCAGTGTAAGCTGATTGAACTCACTGGGTTGGCAGTCGGCGAGATCGGTACATCTCCTGTTTCTGCTAATTTGCTAGTTGGCCCTACATAAACCACTTATTTCTAGGTCTCATCAAATTCGATAGATAGATAGATAGATCGATCGATCGATCGATCGATCGGATTTACACTCAGTTTCCATTTCAAAGATTCTGTGATTCCATCAACCATTCCCTGAAAGTGTTTATTCCTGGAGTTCCTTTATCACTCTTCACATGTAGAAAATGTTCAACAAGCTTGAAAGAACACACAAATATCAACATCTACTATGTGCCTGACACCAGATACATACTTAATAAATTCTGGATATTTTCTGAAACAAACAACATTTTCCATATCAATTCCTCACACCAAGACTTTCATCTGTGCCCAGCGCAGTAGAAGTAACACATAAATCCCACCTTTGTTAAATTCTGCAGTGGACCTAAAGGCTCCCAAATTTCCATATGGATGCACGTTGCTGAGCTTTGATTCATACTTAATTTCCTAAAATGAGAAGGGAGGATTAGTTGAATGAAGGACTGTGGTATAAAGAGCAACACATATGTCTTCTTGGCTCATGTCTGCTCTTTTTCCAGTTACTAGAGTTAATGCCATCACAGGAAGGGAGCAGAGTTGTTTTTCCCCCATAGAACAGGGGGAAAGTGCTGCAGATAAGAAGCACTTTTGGAAATGGAAACAGAATAGCTGTATACAAGACAGCTTGATCTGGGAAGCCTGATAATCTTCCCCCCTTTCCTCATCTTTTAATTCTGATTACTACCAGACTGAGATCTATCTATCAGTTCTCAATGCTCTTTGCAAGAAAGGTCTCATTGTGAACGAGGGGGGCTGGCCTTATTTTACCAGTAGAAGGCTATTATCTTGCAACAGCTGTTTATAGTTAACTGCAGCCCATACTTAAAGCTGAACGCTGGAGCCTTATTTAGTGCCTGTGGATTTGTGGTGAACAGAGTCAGGCTTAACTCTTTCTTCACCCTGTAGTTGATGACTTCAGTGGGGATTCAAGATGGAGAGGGTCTTTAACAAAGAGGGTGGAAATAGATGGAGGGTTGCAGCTCACAACTGGAGCAGAGAGTTCTTCCTAATGATGGTAAATATTGAGGTGTTATGATCTCTTACAGATGTGTGGAGCACTTTGTAGGTATTATTTCAGTGAATTTTGACCAAAAGTGCTCTGATGGTGATATGATTGTGCCCATTTCACAGGTGAAGAAATGGAGGCTCAGGCAATGAATGCTGGGATTCAAATCCACATGAATCGAGGCCCAGAGTGCTCCTATGTTACATTGCATTGAGCCTCTCATTATTCCAGAGGCGTTAGCTGAGGATATTCTAGGTGCTTTGCAGGGGGGTGCTGCACCACTAGGGATGGAAAGTTTCTACCCTAGGGGACTCTCAGGCTGGCCAGAAAGGTGAGTGAATACGGATGATACACTGCAAATAAAGAAAAGCAGTAAAAACTACAGAGACTTCTCAGGGTGGGAAGAGTAGATGAGGACCCAGAGGAATTTAGGGAAGGGGCAGAGTTTACTATAAAACAAAACAGAAACAAAAACTCACTAACTTCAGGAAGGGAACACAGCTGAAAAAAATAAGGAATAGTGCAGAGAGAGGCTGATTTAATCAGAGGATTGAGGGGCCTGGAAGATACGACCAGAATCCCTGAAGCATCTTGGCTGCCCAGCAGGGAACTTAAACTTGATTCTCTAGGATATGAGCAACAAGGTGGTCAGATGTGCATTTTAGAATGATCTCTCCAGCTGGGGTAGGAAGATGTTTTGGAGGGAGCAAAGCAGAGGAGGTGAGAAGAGATAGTATGCACTGTGATGATCCAGGAAGAGGAGAATGTTGCCAGGACAGTGGGAATGGGCAGCAGGAACTGGACTGAACAATGCATCGCAGGTAAGAACAAATAAAATGGTATTCAGCCTTCTTGCCTCACTGAAGACTAAAAAGAGGTTAAATTTTCCAGCAGGAAGTTGGAAGGAATATTACTCCAACCACTAACTCAACCCCAAATGACATACATTCCTGAGGGTTACAATGCTAATCAGTGGCATTTGGCGGTGGTGGGTGAGACTATGCCAACACACACACACACACACACACACAGAGTTTCATTTTCTCAGCACGTCTGGAATTTTTGTTCTTCTTTGTTTGACTCCAACATCTTTCCTGATGACAAAGGAAACCAAAGATCTTGCAGTCCATTGTTACACACAAAGAGAGGCGAAGTCGGGGTTGTGGGGGAAAAGTTGGCGGACTAGGAATTTTTATTCTCTGTGAGGAGGTTCGCAACAATTCACAGTGGGAGAGAGAGTGGCTTGCCAGAGGTCTCCGTGTGACTGGGCTAAGCTAGAAGAATATGTCAAGTTCAAGATGAAAAGACAGCCCTTGCAGTTGAAAACGGAGCTGGGAGCTAATGGAGCTGGGGAAGGGGGCCTTTGCAAAGAAAAGTGCTTATTTGCAAACTCATTTCTTTGTAGCAAATGCTCCCAGAACCTCTGGCGAAAGGAATTCCTGGACGCAGGCCTTCCTGTCGAGCTGTTTAGTGATCTGCACTTAATTACCTCTCGCCAGGCTCCCCTTCTGCAGCCAATCGGTGGGGCCGCTGCGGAGGTTTGGGGCAGAGGTTTTGCCCTTTTAATTCCAACATTCACAAAGTTAAAATCTTACAACTGCAGAGCTACAAGAAACTTTACTTCTTCTGCTCTAAGTTCCTAATTTTTACAGTGGCAGGAGTCCTGGGTCAGACAAAGCAGGGAGAAAAGGCAAGGCCACCACCATGGGAGGCCTCAGGGTGTGTGGGTGGTCCATGAGCAAGGTGGGGCCTTCATGGGGGGGGGGGGTTCTCTAGGAGATCCTGACTGTCACTGCATGTAGGAGGTGGCGTGTTACTATCAATTAGGCCCGGATTTGCTTCCCCTAGCCAGACGGGCTAAGGCCACTTCCAGTCATGCCCTTTTATGTTCCCATTCTTTTACAGCAAAATAAAACCAATCTTCCCTGAGAAGAAAGTACATTAGTCAGATAAGTCCGGGCTCTGCAAAGATAGATAGATAGATGATAGATAGATAGATAGATAGATAGATAGATAGATAGATAGATAGATAGCTAATGGACATTTATTTTGAGGAATTAGCTGATGTGATTGTAGGTGCTGGCAAATCTGAAATAGATAGGACAGGCTAAAAGGCTGGAGGTTCAGGTCAGGGTTGATGTTGTGGTCTTGAGGAGAATTCTTTCATCATCAGGAAACCTCTCTTTGCTCTTCAGGTTTTCAACTGACTGGATGGGGCCCACTTACATCATGGGGGATAATTTGCTTTATGTGAAGCCCACTGATTTAAATGTTACTCTTTTAAAACATGCCTGGGGGTACCTGGTGGCTCAGTCAGTTTAAGCATCAGTCCAGTTCTTCATCAGGTCATGATCTCATGGTTCCGTGAGTTCCCGCGCCACATTGGGCTCTGTGCTGACAGCTTGGTGCTTGCTTGGGATTCTGTCTCTTCGCCCTCTCTCTGCCCCTCTCCCACTCATGCGTGTGCACTCTCTCCCTCTCTCAAAATAAAAAAAATAAGCATTGAAAAAATTAAAAAACAAAACAAATATACCTGTGTTTGACAAAACAATGGAGCACCACAGCCTAGCTAGGTTGACACATAAAATCAACCATCAAGGAAGGAATTCCAACAGTGTCCAAAATGTGTCCACAGTCTATATGGGGAGTTCTTGGGGATAAAGTCCCCGTCCAGGGATTTTTATCCTTCCTCCCTTGACAAGAGTTTAACACATGCCATTTTAGATCTACCTGCATCCCTACCCATTTCTTCATACCTAATCTTAGCATTTCATCATTCCAAAAATAAACATAAATCATAAAATGAGTAAAACCCAGGACTCTGCTTTTAGATCTTGGATGTAGTAACTACCATAAGTCCCTGGCAGAGGACTGTTGAGGAACCTAGAAACCCTAGCGTTGTTTGGTGACTTTTATCTCCATGACTTATTCATTCCATAACTGGAAGCCTGTTATCTCCCACTCCCCTTCACCCAGTTTATCCTTCCCCCTCCCCCTCCCCTGTAGAAGCCATCAGTTTGTCCTCTGTATTTATGGGTCTGTTTCTGCTTTTTGTATGTTTACTCATTTGTTTTTTAGATTCAACATATAAGTGGAATCATATGCTATTTGTCTTTGACTTATTTCACGTAGCATACATAATAGCCTCTAGTTCCATCCATGTTGTTGCGGATGGCAAGATCTCATCCTTTATATGGCTGAATAATACTACATTGTATATATACATTACATCTTCTTTATTCATTTATCAGTGGACACTTGGGTTGCTTCCGTACTGTGACTGTGGTAAGTAGTGCTGTCCTAAATACAGGAGTGCATATATATTTTTAAACTTGTGTTTCTGTTTTTTTAGGTAAATACCCAGTGCTGGAATTACTGGGCCATATGGTATTTCTATTGTTAATTTTTCAAGGAAACCAACATACTCTTTTCCATAGTGGCTACACCAGTTTGCATTCCCACCAAAAGTGCACGAGGGCTCTTTTTCCTCCACATCCTCATTAACACCAGTTATTTCATATCTTTTTTAATTTTAGTCACTTTGACAGGTGTAACCTGATAACTCATGGTTTAGAGTTAAGATTCCCTGATGATTAGTAATGTTGAACAACATCTTTTCAAGTATGCGGTAGAAATTTGCATGTCTTTTTTGGGGAGGAAATGTCTATTCAGCTCCTCTGCCCATTTTTAAATTGGATTGTTCGCAATGTGAGGGTGATCTGGCTGTGACATCTTTCACCCCATTGATTGCCGGGGCTGATTCGGCTGATCTGGCTGGCTAGACAGGTGTCCCCTTCCTCCCTCACTGCTCCATGTGTGCCCCACCCAGCTGTGTGTTTGGTCAAAGAGGACAACCTCCCCTGATAGAGGAGGACTGTTCTTTGGTCAAAGGTGTGCGCATAGCTGTACCCTCCTGCTAGAACCTCCAAACAAGCTTTCAAGATCCATTTAAATTGGATTGTTTGGAGTTTTGGGTGTTGAGTTATGTAAGTTCCTTACATAATTTGGATATTAACCCTTTATTGAATATATCATTTATGACTGTTTTCTTCCATTCACCAGATTGCCTTTCATTTTGTTGATGGTTTCTTTCACTATGCAAAAGCTTTATATTTTGGTGTAGCTCCAATAGTTTATTTTTGCTTTCATTTCCCTTGCCTGGGGAGACAAATCTGGAAAAATGTTGCCAAGGTCAGTGTCAAATAAATTATTATCTGTTATTATCTGTTTTCTTCTAGGAGTTTTATGACTTCAAGTTTTATGTTTAGGTCCTTAACCCATTTTGAGTTTATTTTTGTCTATAGTGTAAGAGAGTGTCTGGTTTTCCCAGCACCATTTATTGAATAGACTGTTCCCCCTTGTACATTCTTGCCTCTGTTGTCATAGATTTATTGACCATAAAAACATGCTTTTATTTCCACTGTCTAATCTATGTGTTTTTGTACCAGTACCATACTATTTTGATTACCACAGCTTTGTAATGTATCTTGATCTTTGGAACTGTGAGACCTCCAGATTTGTTGTGCTTTCTCAGGATTTCTTTTGCTATCCATGCTCTTTTGTAGTTTCATATAAATTGTATTATTTTTTGTTCTGGGTCTGTGAAAAATGCTGTTGGTGTTTTCATCAGGATTGCATTCTCTATGTAGAGTGCTTTAGGTAGTGTGGACATTTTAACAATATTTTTCCAATCAAGGAGCATGGACTATCTTTCCATTTGTTTGTGTCATCTTCAATTTCTTTCAACAATGGTTTATAGTTTTCAGAGTACAGGTGTTTCATCTCCTAGGTTAAATTTATTCCTAGATATATTTTTTTGTGCAATTGTAAGTGGTACTGTTTTCTTAACTTGTCTTTCTGCTAATTTGTTATTAGTGTATGGAAATTCAACAAATTTCTGTGTATTAATTTTGTATCCTGCAACTTTACCGAATTCATTTCTCACTTTTTAGGGTTTTCTATGTATAGTATCATGTTATCTGCAAATAATAATAGTTTAACTACTTCCTTACCAATTTGGATGCCTTTTATTTCTTTTTATTGTCTGATTGTTGTGGTTACAACTTCCAGTACTATGTTGAATGAAAGTAGTGAGAGTGTACATTCTTGTCTTTTTCCCGACCTTGGTGGGAAAGCTCTCACTTTTTCACCATTGAGTACAATGTTAGCTGTGGGTTTTTCATATATAGCCTTTATTATGTTGAGTATGTTCTCCCTAAACCCACTTAGTAGAGAATTTTTACCATGAATGTATGTTGAATTTTGCATCTATTTGAGATGTTCATAGGGTTTTTATTTTTTTTAATGTGGTATATCACATTGATTTGTGAATATCAAACCACCCCTTGTATCCCCAGAATAAATCCCACTTGGTTGTGGTGATATAATGCTGGTCTTGTAAAATGTATTTGGAAACTTTTCTTCCTCCTCTATTTTTTTGGAATAGTTTGAGGATGATAAGTGTTAACTCTTCTTTAAAATTTTGGCAGAATTCATTTGTGAAGCCATCTGGCCCTGACTTTTGTTTGTTGAGAGTTTCTTTTTAATGAACTTTCCATTTTTCTTGTGGTTGCTGTTCTTTATGTTCTTTTTACTTAAAAAACAAAACAAAACCAGACAACACAAGGGGAGAAAAGGTCTGGGAGACAAAAATTTAAAACAAAAATCAAAAAGTTAGAACCAAAATATTACTCTTTTCTAAAAAAAAAAAAAAAAGTATCACTATCACTATCTCATATTGTTTTTTATACTGCTTTTGGCCTGAATGTCAGCTTCTATAAGAGTAGGGGCAGCTGACCCCTTGGATTCGGAATAAAGATTTATACTGGGGTTTTTCAGACTTTAAGTGAACATATTCTGAGAAGCCCCATTAGTTTTCTCTCTGCTAAGAAGGGGTCATATTTGTAAATACATGTGGAAAGTCATGGTATAGGTCTTTGATTTAGGTAAGGGTTATGTCCTAAGAAATTAAAAATTTATATTAATGAATGCCTCAGTAGCAGAAAATTAACCCCCACATAGTCAAGTAAAACATAGCTAAAAACCTGGAGTGATCCAACTCAATTTTTAGTAAGAATCACTCATTATTACATTATGAGAAGAAAAGCCAAGACCACTTGAAGTTTTGGGTGTTCATAGGTAGTTTAAGAACATTTACAGGTTGAAAGGTCATAGGATTATGCCAGTGTCACAGTAAATATTTATGCACAGGCCTCACAGAAATGGCATACTATAGACCCATGAGGCCTCATAAGTATGATCAAATTTTAATTTCCCTTAGTCAATACCAAATGCATAAGACTTTTCAGATGCCTTCTGATAGGCATGACTGGCCAAGGCTGCCCTCAAATTGGTGCTTCTCCCTTTGTAGCACTGCTTGCCATCATGGTGAATAAATTGCTGGTTCAGCTGTTTATTTGATGGTCTTTCTCCTCTTCTGGATGGTGAATTCTGTAAGGGCAAGGATCTGAGCCTAGTAAAATGATTGACATAACACTGAGTAAACTGTAGCTTGCTGAACATTTATCAGATGAATTAATGTATTGACCAACCAACCAGTAACCAAAGTACTACATTCCTCAAGTGTGATTAAGCAGGTATTTTTATTCACATGGTCCTATCTACTTCCATTTACCATAGATACAAATAAAACCTTAGTTTTCCCTTTCTTTTTCCTTTCTTCTCTTGGGGTATATAGATTGATAGCTCACTACATACTTTCAGAGATATTTAGAGGCTACCACATATTTGAAGCTGCCCCCATTTTTGGCTATCACCACTACCCATGGATTAATTCTTGGAAAACCAATATCAATGTGTCAGTGTTTCCAAACTACCCATCTTTTATCTTCCTTTCCTACAAGTTACTTAAGAGCTTGAAGAAAATCTGGCGTGTTTGTGTTTCTTCCACATTTGCTTTTGGTTTTTCAAAATGAAGGTGTCTGGGAGCATATATAAATTGAAGACATTAGTCAAAGTGCTCTATAATTTTATCTACATCTGTTAATTTGTTCTCATGCCTAGCCACTTTACACCATGCCCTGAGTACCCCAGCCCATCATAACATAGAGATACATAGAGATACATATATAGAGAAGTGGTAACTAGGCATCAGGCTGTGAGGAAGGTGCTGAGAATACATGGAGAACCAGACAAACATGGTCTCTGCCCTCATCAATTTATACTTGTTAAACAATAGTCTGAGGCATATTAGAATTTCAAGAGTTTATCTGAGCAAAACCAATTCAAATCAGGCAGCATCAAACTAGAAGTTTTTAGGAGCACTCTGTTGACAGGAGTCAGGGGAAAGACTTGTACAGAGAAAGTACAGAGGCAAAGAAAGGAAATCATGTGATTGGCTACAGTGTAAAGCCTACTTGGCTATTTGTGATTGGTTGTTCTTAGAATTTGAGTTTTGTAACTTCAAGGCATTTATAGGCTTCAGTTTTAGTTTGCTTACTTAGTCCTCCATGGATTAGGGACTCTTCAGTTCCATGGCCTCATCGTTTAATTAATTTAAGACACCGGACTGGGGAATGCAGGCATTAAGCAAGTATGTTGAGTATAATGCAAGTTAACAAAGAGGATTTAAGAAGTATGATGAGAGCATAAATCTAAGAATTTAACAGAGTCTCATGTGTCAGGACAGGCCAACTTGAGAACATGAGAATTAAGAGGAAAATTGAAGGAATGGGTAGGAGTTAATCAGTGACCAGAGTTGGGCTTGGGGCACTGTTACAGGCAGAAGGAAGAGTGGTTAAGAAGACCCAATATTGAGAAAGGACATATTGTATCCAAGAAAGTGAAAGAAGCCAGCACACGGGCAGGAGAGAGAGTTCTTCCAACACGACATGCATATAATGTTGTGCCCCTCTATCTTCCTCACTCTTGCTATTCCCTTCGTCTTGAATGTTATTCTCCTTCTCAGTCTTATGCATACTTGGTTCAATATTAATGTTCTAAAAGTTTATCCAGTATCTCCCCTTGTAGAATTACTTCTTCCCTGACAACTCTTTATTCAAACTTCTTCCATGGTGCTCATTTATTCACAATTCTGTTATGTCACTACGTCCACCTTGTGGTGGCCTCCCTGGACTTACACAGTGGCCAGGGCAGAGAGAAACTCAGTGTCTTTCCCAAAATGAANGTCACAATTCTGTTATGTCACTACGTCCTCATCTACCTTGTGGTGGCCTCCCTGGACTTACACAGTGGCCAGGGCAGAGAGAAACTCAGTGTCTTTCCCAAAATGAATTAAATTGTTTGATTCAGCAACATTCAGCAGGGAGAATACCCCCTAGAAAGCATCTAGTTCATGGTTCCACCTAATACTGGAACACTTTCTTCAGCATTTCTAACTAACAACAGGCTTTCTACCTAATTATTGCTTCAAGAAAGCTCATAGAGGGCAATGAATATAAGCTTCAGAGTTTGGAAATATCTATAAAAGAACAAATTGGGAGAAAGGCTTAATTTGGGTAAGAAGATTAATAATAGTCTGAGCTTAAAAATCATTAAGATGTGAGGGAGGAATGAACATTGAATAAACAAAGCCATATCTAATGAAACATTTTATATATATATATAAAGGCAAGTTAGGAGCCAAGGGACTGACGCTCGGTTTATAAACCTCCTAGAGTCATGGATACTGTGAACAGGAAAACCTGTCACAGTAAGATGTGGCCATGAAAATCAGGTCAGCACTGGAAGGTCTGTGAATGTTCAAGTGTTTCTGAGTGGTAGGCTCAGGAACAATGAACTCCCTGCTTGTTCCTCAGACCCAGCTTGTACCTCTTCAGCTTTCCTGGTCTCTGAGGCCCTCTGTTCTTTTTTCAATAGGTAGTCCAGCCTCACAGTCCCTTCCGCACTTGTTTTTCATCAGGCTTATGGTCCCTAGCATGTGACAGGTGCACAGAAGCATGTGCGGCATCATTATGATAACAGTAAAAGCAACAACAATAATGATGATGTAATATACAAAAGATTCTCTTCACCTCCTGAGCTTCCCTTTTTCCTTTTCTGAAATGCAGATCATAATATTCATCCTTAAGTCTGAGGGTGTCATCAGGAAGAGACTTACACTATAGTAAGTATACACAAAGGGTCACTGGAAGTAGAAGGAAGTATCCTGTCATGATAGAAAAGCATCCGTTTTTACACAGATCATTTCGGCAGACTTCCTTTCATTTATATTCATTAGTGTATTCAATCACGTGTTCCTTCATCAACAAATGTTTGTTCCATGACTTAGAAAATCTGTCAATAATATACCGTATCTGCTACTTACCACTAAACATACTAACTAGAGTTGTCAAGATGAGAAACTTTGATTGCAAGTCAAAGCATATAGTCTTTTGATTTAGAGCTTGTATTTGAAATTACAGTCTATTTGCTATTTCATATGACCTTGCATGAAGGAATTTTCTTTTTCCATTTGCCTGTCCTGGGGCATCTTGTCATATCTTAGTGTCTTCAACTCAGAAATGCAGTTGTCTTGTTTTGTTTTGTTTTGTTTTGTTTTGTTTACGGTGCCTCATGGAGCCACCCAGTGGGAATTTTAACTTTGACCAACAGTTTATATTTTATCTTATACCATCCCAAATATACCTTCTAAATTTCTGGTATTATATCCACAAGTATTTGTAAAATGTTATGTTGTAACAAACAATCCAAAACATGACTTTATTTATATGGACACTGTCCTAGACCTTCAGCATGTAATCTTAAACAGGGAATGCCCAGTACCTGCCCTCCTGGGGCTTAAAGTCCATAAGGGAAGACAAATGTGGTTCAAGAAACCACAGTAAAATCTGATGAGTGTTAAAGTAGGGGAAGAATAGAGGAATACGCAGACAAATGGCAGAGACCTAACTCAGTGTAGGGGTCAATGACATTTAATAAATATTTATGAGTATGTAATCCAATAATTCAAAGACAGAGGTAGGGTTAGGCAAGGAGGTAGTGAGGACCAGGGAACGAGAACTGTGCTCTAGTTAGCACAACAAGTTGGCATTTTAAGTCTGGCAGTGAAAGGATAGCAGTGAATATCAGATACAAGGGTTCACATCCTACCTCTGTAACTTATTATGTGACTCTGGGCAGGTTACATAACCTTACTATGCCTCAGTTTCCTTATTGGTAAAGTGTAAAAGTGCAATGCTCAATCTTGTGGTGTTATTTTGATATTCAAATTGATACATAAAAAGCTCTTAAAAGACTGCATGGCTCATAGTGAGAGCTACATAAGTGTTAGCAATTATGATCATGATTATGATCATGATTATTCTACTGTTACTAACTGTGCAATTTCAAAAGAGGCAAATAAGCACCCAGAGACTCAAGCCCCTGATCCACAAAATGGGGATATTAATATATGCATTGCACAAGCATTATTAACTGAAATGTTAAATGCAGAGCATGTGTATCTCCTAGACATCCTATAGATGTTTAGCAGATGTCCTTTGGTTTTCATAGTAATAGCCCAAACTTTGTGGAATGCCTTGGCCTTGACCTTGACCCTGGCTGCTGTTGACAGGCTATGTTCAGGTGTATATCATTGTAGGTCTTCCTCCTCTAGCTTTGCCTAAAGCAATAAAGCTCATGTAGAGGACAGGGCAGATGTCCCTCACCCAGATATAAAGATGGGCTAACCTTAAAGTCTTCCTTGCTTGGCAAGGGCCATGTTAGTAAGCCCAACACTACCTGCTGACTACATTCTTCTTTTATAAGTTCTTTGATGATGATGCTTCAGACATCCCCGACCGACCCTTGACAATTTTCTGTGTCTTGCTCTGAGTGTCACACTCAGTGGGGGAAAGGTCAGCAACAAAGAGGAGGTGGACACAATGAGGAAACTCTTGTGCCAACACCTGTCAAAGGGAGACACAATGACCTTTCACTGACTCCCTTTGGGCTCTCCTTGATGCAAATCTGGGAGGCAGAAGATGGGGCTGCTCTCTGTAAAAAGAATCCATCACCCAGCCATTTCCCCAGGTCCCATTAAAATGCTGACACCATTAATCTGCACTACTTTACTTCTCATTATGCAGAAATGTGCTCCTGGTCAAAAGTCCCCTTGTGTAGCAGCCTGATTCATCACCAATAGCTGTGGGCCACACACAAAAATTCATAATCAGTTGACATTATCCACCCAAATCATTCCTGGGATTTGAAAGCTTAAAACGATGTCTGTCATTGGGATGAGCCAACCACACAGGATGCAATCTGCAAACAGTGTTGTTGCTTAAAAAAATGGAGTGTCTTTTGAACATGGTTAAATTAAGGAATGATCAATCTCCCTTGTACATGTCTGGGTCATCTGTTTTCTGAGACCTCACCCACATTGACCCCATCTGGGAACTAAACAGTTTGGAGATAAAAGATACCAAGGATAGGGAGCTGCAGACTCAGTGATACAAAGGTCCTAACTCAGGGACACAAAGCCAAAGACATTTCTACAATAACCTTACATATTTCTGAGTGCAGTCCTCTTTCCCCAACACCCACATTTGACAGTTGCTACTCAGTGGTATGTGAGCTTGGTTCAGTCACTTCCATTCTGCCCTCACTTCCTCATTCTGTCTCTCACTGCCTCACACAGGAGTGACTTGGATTAAATAGCAAACTGTGAATTGTAAATGTGTTATGACTCTGCGTCTGCTCTCTGGGTGATAACCTCTCAGTTGACTAGAACATTTTTTTGTAACACATGGAGCCCTCATCAAGCTTGTTAATAAAACTAATAGTTACCTATTTCCTTAGAGAGGATCAGGGACCAGAGACTGTGGCCATGTGCTTTGCAAGCATCATGGTAATTATTTTTACAAACTGCCATAACTTCATAGGATTGTTATGGGAATTTAAAAATCAATACATGTAAAATACTTAAAGCATGGTAAGTTCTCAAGAAATGATACTCATTAGCATTATGGATCCCTGCTAAACATTCCACAAATAGGGATGCCTTATCTCTGTTTGAACATCTTCTGACAAGAAGGGTGCTTCCAAACTCTATCTCAGTTCTAGACCCTTCTGGCCATTGGGTTGATCTGCCATGACTTGGGCTAGATAGAGTCTGCATCTTTCCAGGTTCTATCCATTCTTTCTATATTTGCCTCCTACCTAAATAGAAGAAGTCCAGTTCTTTCTATTAGGAAAATGTCCCTACAATAATTTAAAAAGAGTAATCCCAATCTTGTTAAGTCTTGTATTATCTACACTTAAAAAGAGTCATTTCTTTCCACTGGCCCTTGTATGACTTGAATTTCACTTCCTAACTTACCATTTAAAACCAAGCTTCCTCTTCCTCACGGTGCTTCATGCTGAGGAACAGTGGTGAATGAGCCAAATAACTTCTCTAAGAAAGCAAGAGAGGAAATAGGTACTAAACAGACACCCAGGGGCTTCCCTCAAAGATTAAACAGTTGCTATTATTTTGCCATATTTGCGTCAATTTTCTTTTAAGGAAGAAATCATACAGTATGGCTAAAACCTCACCACACATTCCTTTACCTGTCTCTCCCTCCGGAGAGGTGACCAAGTTGGAAGTTGATTTGTAACTTTCTCATGCATGTTTTTCTATGTGGATACAATTGGATGTTTCCACAAATAATGTGTAGTGTTGTGAAAATTTTAAATTTAAATAAATGCTTCCACACTGTGCATACCATTTTATACCTTGATGTTTGTACTCTAGTTAGATACTTTTTTTTTTTAATATTTGGGCTTTTTAAAGTTTATTTATTTATTTTGAAGGAGAGAGAGAGACAGAGAGCAGTAAAGGGGCAGAGAGAGAGGGAGAGACAGAATCCCAGGCAGGCTCTGCACTCATATAGCACAGAGACCAACGTGGAGCTCCATCTCACAAACTGTGAGATCATGACCTGCGCCAAACACTTAACCAACTAAGCCACCCAGGCGCCCCCTCCATGTTATATTTTTTCATTTTAATTCTAGTTGTTGTATAGTAATCCAATGTGTGAGTTAGCCACAGTTTATTCAATCCCATTATAAAGGACAATTACCTGTAGGTTGATTCCAATTTTTTAAAATTGCAGTTATATACATATATATACATATATACATAAATAAGCACATATATACATATAGAGATACCCTATCTTCTCTTTTATACACACACACATATATATGTACATATGTATATATACATATATATATACACACACCAATATATGTGTGTCTGTATATAAGCACACAGAGCCACACACATACTCCCCCCGTGTGTGTGTGGGTGTGTGTGTGTGTGAATTTCATATAAATTACCAGTGGAATAGAATAAGCTGTCTTAGAATATGCATATCTAACAGCATTATTAGATACTGAAAAATTGTTTCCCCAAATTGCCCTGTCAATTTATTAAAACCATTAATATATGGACCATGTACTTGATCTCAAAAACATAAAATTAAAGAGAAGATATTATATAGGTCACGTTTGCTGCTCACAATCCAATAAAATTAGAAATAATCACACACAAAAAAAGCAAAAGCCAAAATCAGTTGCAAATGGAAAAGAGTACTGGATAATTGAATTATAAACCTGGGAAGCAAGTGATGTGGTAAAATTGTCACTTACCAAAACCTACAGAAGTTAACACAAAACTGTACTTGGGAAAAAGTAGAGCCACAAATTAAATTCATAAATTTTAAAATGCATTCATTTTAGAACCAAAGAATATGAACAAATTAAGAAATGTGATACTCAGTAAACCAGAAAATAAGAAACAAGAAGAAGGAAAAATTAATAAAGTCTGTGGTTAATAAAATTTTAGAAGTAGCAATGACAAGGAAACCCAAAATCTATGTCTTTAAAAGACCAATAAATCATATCAGGAGTTTTGTTGAGGAGAGCTAGAGACAGAGAAAGAAATATGCAAGATTATAAAAAAGAAGATATTACTGCAAATAGATTAAAATAAAGAAAAAGAATCATACCTATAATCTAATGGAATCAATTGGAAAACTTATTGGAAATGATTTCTTAGAAAAATAGAAATTGACTCAAGAAGAGAAAAAATAGAATGCTATATTACTCTAAATAATATTAATAAAGTTTATCACTGAAAAAGGCAACAAGACAGACTAGTTCAAAGTTGACTTTCATCTATCATATTTAAGGTAGCTAACTCAAATACTATATAAGCTAATTCTGACCATATTAAAAAAATGGGAAATTAACCAGTTTTACATGGAGCCAGAAAAACACTAAAATCTGGTGAAGATAGTATAAAAAAATCCCAAGCACTTTCACTTATGAATATATAAGCACAAGTATTATATAAAAAGTCAACAAGTTGAACCAGTGATAGACCAAAAACTAACCCCTGTGAGAAACAGCAAAGGTGGCAAAGTCTTATTTGAACTCCTATGAAAAGAATGGATTATTTCAAAATGGCACTGACAAAACTGACTGTCCATCCGGAAGAAAAACATCCAAGACCATATACAAAAATATATACCTTGGGATCCTAAAATTAAAAATAAAATCCTATATAAAAACCAATAAATATACATACAAAACATACACTTCTTGGCCAAATCTGGGAACCCAGAAACCTTAATAGAAAATATGGTCACAGTAGTTCAGGTAAAACTTGAAAGGAAATTTTATAGCACAATATAGCATTCACAAAGTTAATACAAAATGAATATTTCCCAAATGTCTTTGTATTATGTATGACACAATTGCATACAACACATATAATATTAATTACTATAGTATTTAAAGTAACCATACATATTGATAAAGAAAAGAAAGTCTAAAGGAAAAATCTGTGATTATGTGAATAAATAACATACGAGAACAGATTAGAATGACTCACAAACATTTAAACATGTCCGAAGTCTGAATCAGAGCCATACAAATTAAGCTAATGGTCAAATAATAATTTATACCCATCAATGGTAATTTTTGAATTTTTTTAATGTTTTTTTTTTATGTTTTATTCCTTTTTGAGAGAGAGAGGGAGTGAGCAGGGAGAGACAGAGAGAGACGAAGACAGAATCTGAAGACAGGCTCTGGCCTCTGTGCTGACAGCTCAGGTACAGGGCTCAAACCCACAAACCATGAGATCATGACCTGAGCTGAAGTCAGATGCTTAACTGACTGAGCCACCGAGGCACCCCTAAATTTAAAAACAGCCATTGTTGTCAGAGAACAGGAAAATAGGTACTCCCATAGATAAATCATGGAAATCAGAATTTTTAACTTCTATTATGAACAACCTGACAACATTTGTTAAACCTAGAAATATACCTAACCCACAATCTAGTAATACCAGTCTTGGAAATCTGTTCCATCGATTAGAGCTCCACTGTGGGAGGATATTTGTGTTGTAATATTTTGAATATTTTATCTATATATTTGGAATCAAAATGAATATTAATCTATTTGAAATAAAAGTGAATAGCTGGACACACACATATATAAATGCATCCACACATATAAAATTATGTAATTATCTACAGAAAGACAATCATATAGTATATATTTTTCTGCAATGTGCTTTTCTAGTTCAACAGTACCTCATAGATATCCTGTCAGGTCAAAAGATATGCCTCTAACCGATTCTTGTTAATTATGCAGATTATTTTTGGTGTGGTAAGATAATTTAGTCAAACATTCCCACAGACTTGGGTGGCTTCACTGGTGAACATTTAAAGAATGAACGTTAATCTGTACCAATTCTTCAAAAAGATGGAAGAGGAGTGAATGCTTCCCAACAAATTCTATGCGTCCAGTATTGCCCTGATACCAAAATCAGACAAAGACTTCATAAGAAAATTACAGACCAATATCTCTGGTGACCATAGGTGAAAAACTCCTCAACAAAATGCTATCAGACCAAACCTACCAATGTATATAAAGAATCATACACCATGACCAAGTGGAATTTATCCCCAAGTTTGATCTAACATCTGAACATAAATTAATGCAATACACTATATTAATAGTGTAAAGGATAAAAAATATGATCATCTCAGTAGATGCATAGAAAGCACTTGACAAAATCTCACATGCTTTCATGATGAAAACCCTCAACAAACTAGGAACGGGAGATAATTTCCTCCACCTTATCAGGCTAGATATTTACAAAAAACATACAGCTAACATTATATTCTGTGGTGAAAGACAGGATGCTTTGCCTCCTAACATCAAAAAGAAGGCAAGGATGACTCCTCTCATCACTTCTGTTCAACATTCCTAGTTCTAGTCAGAGTTCTAGCCAGGAGATTTACATAAGAAAAAGAAATAAAAAGCATCAGATTGGGTCGGATTGGGTAGGAAGAAGTAAAACTACTTATTTTTGAAGGTATCATTACTTGTACTTAGAAAATCCTGAGGAATTCACTTTTAAAAAAACCTATTAGAACTAATAACAGTTTAGCAATGGTACAGGACAAAATATACAAAAGATCAATTATATTTCTTTTTGAATGTTTATTTTTAAGAGAGAACACCAGTGGGGGAAGGGCAGAGAGGGAGACAGTGGATCTGAAGTGTGCTCTGCACTGACAGCAGCCTGATGTGGGGCTTCAGCTCACAACCTGTGAGATCTTGACCTGAGCCAAAGTCAGACACTTAACCTAGTGAGCCACCCAGGTGCCAAAATAAATTATATTTCTATACACTATTAATGAAATATCTAAAAATGAAATTAAGAAAACAGTTCCAGGGGTGCCTGGGTGGCTCAGTCTGTTAAGCGACCAACTTCAGCTCAGGTCATGATCTCACAGCTCATGAGTTTGAGCCCCACATCAGGCTCTGTGCTGACAGCTCAGAGCCTGGAGCCCACTTAGAGTCTGTGTCTCCCTCTCTCTCTCTGCCCCTTTCCCACTCACACTCTGTCTCTTTCTCTGAAAAATAAATAAAAACTGTTGAAAGAAACCAGAGCCTTCCTAGATTGTATACTGCCTCTTCAATTCCCCACATCTCCTTGTCTCCTTTTAAAAAAGAAAAGAAAAGAAAAGAAAATTATAGCATCAGAGAGAATAAAATAGGAATTAATTTAACCAAAAAAAGTACAAAGCTTATACTCTGAAAATTGCAAACATTATGGATAGAAATAGAAAAAAAATCAAAATAAATGGAGGATTATCCCATGATTATGAATTGGGAATCCTTAATATTGTGAAGATGGCAATACTTTCCAAATTGATCTATAAATTCAACACAGTCTCTATCCAAATTTTAGCTGGCGTTGTTGTTGTTGTTGTTGTTGTTGTTGTTGTTGCAGAAACTGGCAAGGTGATCTCAAAATGTATATGGAGTGCAAGGGACACAAAATAACCAAAACAATCTTGAAATGAGGGGAGAATCCAGTTGCAGGACTCAACACTTTCCAATTCCAATACTTACTACAAAGGAACAAAAACCAAGACAGTATGGTATTTTAAAAAATAGCCATCTGTGGAATAGAATTGAGAATCCATACCTAAACTTTACATTTACAGTCAATTGATTTTTTGCAAGGTTATGAAGACAATAAAGTGGGGAAAGAAGACTTTTTCAATAAATAGTGCTGGGACAACTGGATAACCACAGACCAGAGAATGAAGTTGGGCCATTTCTTTAAACCATACATAACAACCATAGTGGATCATGGACCTAAACTTAGAAGCTAAAGTATAAAATTCTCAGAAAAAATTGTAGGAATAAGCCATGGTCTTCTTGATATAGGACCAAAAGCATAAGCAACAAAAGAACAACTACATAGATTGGACTTCATCAAAACTTAAAAACTGTTGTGTAGTAGGGGCACCTCGGTGGCTCAGTTGGCTAAGCATTTGACAATGGCTCAGATCACGATCTCACAGTTTGTGAGTTCAAGCCCCGCATTGGCCTCTGTGCTGACAGCTCAGAGCCTGGACCCTGCTTCTAGATTCTCTACCTCCCTCTCTCTTCCCATCCCCTGCTCACACTCTGTCTCTCTCTCTCTCAAAAATAAACATTAAAAGAAAAAAAATTTTAAATAATAAAATAAAATAATCTTTTGTGTATCAAAGGATACTATCAAGAAAATAAAATGACAACTTCAGAATGTGAGAAAATATTTGCAAATCATATATTTGATAAAGGACTTGTAGCCAGAATATGTAAATAACTCTTACAATTCAACCTTTAAAAGATAGCCCAATGAAAAACTGGGCAAAGAGTCTGAAGATATAGGTCTCCAGAAGAGATGCAGAAATGATCGATAATCACATGGAAAGAAAGGTATGCAATATCAGTAGTCACCAGGAAAATGCAAATCAAAAGCACAATGAGATTCTGATTCATACCCAGTAGAATGATTATAATAGATAAGATAATAAGTGTTGGCACAAAGGTGGAGAAATTGCAACTCTTACTCAATACTGGTAGAGTGTAAAATGTTGCTGCCACTTTAGGAAACAGTTTGGCCATTCCTTACACTGTTAAACGTAGAGTTGTCCTGTGACCCAGCAAATTCATTCCTAGGTGCATACTTAGGTGAATACATATACCCAGACAAAAATCTGCACACAAATGTTCATAATAATATATTCACAAAGCCAATAAGTGGAAATAATTCAAATGTTCATAAACAAAGGAATGGTCAAACAAAATGTGATCTACTTATTTCATAACAAGCAGGAACAAGGAAGGAAGTTCTAAGGCGTGCTACGATCTGGATGAATGTAAAAACACCATGCTAAGAGTAAACTCAGAATAAACTGCCCAGTGTATGGTTCCATTTATGTGAAATGTCCAGAATCGGTGAATCCATGGAGACAGATAATAGATGAATGGTTGTCCTAGGTTTGGAGAGATAATGGGGAGAGACTGCTAATGGGTATACGGTTATAAAGTAATTTGATAGGATTGAATCAATGAAAGAATCTTAAAACCATCAATATAATATATGCTATAAAATCATGAACATAATTCCAATGTCTTAGTTTCCTCACATATCAAACTGCAAGTTTTTATTCTGGAATGTGCTAATTGCAAAGATGAACATCAACTCATTAGTAGTTTTTTCATTAGCATTCATTTGGGAACAAATTATTGACTCAAACAACATATATAGACTTTTCTAGAAATATTCTGGGAAGGTTAACTAATAATTAAGTGTGACTAATACTGAAAAAAAAAAAAGGCATGTATCAGGGCTGATTCACAAGTAAGATCTTTCTGGAGTTCACTATGGTCTCCATGTATAGTCACCTAAAGTCTAGGCAACGGCCACAAAACTTGTGGCTACCCTCCTTTGGCCTCTTTAAATGAGCACCACAGGCCACCCAAAATCTCACAAAAGGCTTCAGAAATTTCTTGGTTTTGAAGATTTTTCTCACCATCCTCTGTCAGTGTGTCCTGATCCTCATTTTCAGCTTTACTAAGTTAGAAGCTCCAATCCAGTTCCACGTCTTGGTTTTTTAACATTTTGAGGGGAGACTCTAAACCCTATGCATTTCTGCTGTTATACAGGGTATGAGAGTTTCCAAACTGTCAATGAGCATTGTCTATACCCCAGAACTTCTACCCTTCTTACTGGAGGGTAAATAATAAATTAATTATTATTAAACACATACTATAAATCATTTTTGACACAGGTACTTTATACAGACTACCTTTCAATCTTCATGGCTCTTGTCTCCCACTGGATTTCAATGGACAAAGCTTTAAATGTTTCAGGAACTTTAATACAGTTAAGCTACTATTTAATAGGGGCAGAATCCGAGTGTTTCAGTCCAGTGCCAGTGTTTCCCTCAGCTCGGCAGAAGATCAGGTGTAAGGTCACCTGGTGAGTTTGTTAAGCACACAGATTCTCTATGCCCAGCCCACCCCCTGAATCAGACTGGGTGGATAAGAGGAATGGGTAGACATGTTAATACTTCACAGTTCCCATTGGAGATTCTGATACATGCAAATGTTAAAATGTTCCTTGAGTGTTTAGTGCAACATCTCAGCAATTTCCTATGAAGATTCGATCCCCTCATGGCTGAGGATGTAGATGTACCCTCATGGTACATTCTACAGTGTATGGGGAAAGATTTTCTTCTCTTTCCAATCCCTATTTGTTATATTGTTCATGATTCATTATGTACCAGAAAATCCAAAAGGAAAAAAAAAAAACATAAATTATTCAGTGTGTCTGTGGCATGCCTTGACTAAAAACATAAGCTCATGAATCTGGTTTTTACTAGTCATTTTCAAACATACGTACGGGACCCCCACCATGCAACTCTCATGGCTCAGCTACAGACTTGCTCCAGAGCTACTAAACCCTCTTGCTTATGACTTAAAGTTGAGCTTCCAAATATAGATGGTATGCTCCTTTTTCAGACACAAGATCACAGGCATGGAGGGATGTTGATAGTCTTCATACTCTTGAGAACAAGGCCCTCACAATGTCAGGGGGAAGGGTTTTTTATTGGATGCTTGGTAGAAAAGTTTTGTTTAGGATTTAGCTAACTGGTTCTATGCATTGTCCACAAATTTAAATAGATATCCTCTCCAACACCCAACACAATGCCTTGTTAATAGCAAATTGCTTCACAAAGTTGGACCAGATGAATGTCTCAAGGTACTAATCATGTGTGAACATAAAAACCTGAAGAGACCTTTGGTGGGGTTGGTTTGGATGTGTGCATCTCTTTTCATACTTAAGAAAACATGATCATTGGGGTGCCTGGGTGGCTCAGTAGGTTAAACGTTTGACTTCAGCTCAGGTCATGATCTCGCTGTTCCTGAGTTTGAGCCTTGCGTTGGGCTTGTGCTGAGAGCTCAGAGCCTGGAGCCTGTTTCAGATTCTGTGTCTCCCTCTCTCTCTGGCCTTCCCCTACCCCCTGCATGCTCTCTGTCTCTTTCTGTGTGTCTCTCTCTCAAAATTAACATTAAAAATATTTTTTAAAAAACAAGAAAGAAAACATGATCTCTGGTCAAGACTCAGCTCCTTTCCCCAGAGGATGAGGTCCCTCCATCTCTTTCTCCAGAGTGTGGAATACTTGGTTTAGAGTAGATTGTGTCATCCATATGCTGGTCTCTGTGTGTCTCTGACTTTTACAGATTTATCAGTTATATTGTTGTTTGCCCAGCCACTGTGACTTCAGGCAGCATTATTTCCCCACTCCTTTATGTAATACCGATACCTGCCATCTGCCTGAGAAAGAAAACTAAAAGGTACACTTATTGAGAGAATAAAATGAACAAGAAAGAAAAGATGATACTTGGAAGATGCTACACATTACAAGACACAAGAAAAGGAGAGGAAGGCGCAGTAGATAATTTCAAAATCACAATCCCAGTGAGCTGGCAGTGCTGAGGCCTTAGAATACCCCCTTTTAGGGTAAAGTTTTATTCTCACTGATATGACAGCCATTTTCCCAGCATAGGAAGTTTAACACATTATATAAATACCCCAACACACATACGCAGTGGTAGTAATAATTAGTTTTCTCCCCTTTCATCTCCGTTGTGCCTGCCCACACATATTTCCTATTTCGAGCTCCGGTGTAACAAATGCATCTTTCAAACTGGAAGCCCACGCCTTGTTTGCACAAACACAGGTCTCTTTATCGCCACGCGCAGTCTCTCCAGCTCGCAGAGCTGAACAATGAGGCATTTTCTGTCCTCCCCGGCCCGGGAGCTCTGAAGGATTCATTTAATTTCCTTGTAAAATCTAATCTACAGATAATAATAGGTCACTCACAGCAATATCACTCCACTCACCGCAATCACCCATCACTGTGCTAATTGTGGGACGATGGAAGAGACAGGTAAGACACTAGGATGGAATGGGACTGGGCATTCTGTTCTTGTGATTCTGCACAGGGGGATGGGAGAGAGAGTGTTAGGGAATGCCCTAGACACTGCCCCCCTCTCCTCAACTGACTCATGAAACGAAGGTAAGGTTCCTCGTGTGCAGAACATCCTTGCTATTCTTGATGTCACCTGCACAGCCCCCAGGATTTTGGTGTTTCACTGGGCACAGCGGGACCACCTAACGGCTCTCCCATGCCTGATGGAGAAGCTTCCTGGGAGGAAGCAGAGAGTAGCATATTGATTGCTGGGCAGGTGACGATCACCCACTTAGTAGTTAATCTTGCTTTAACATATTTCTAATATGTTGGTCACAAACCTCTGAGCCCCAAAGAGAGGCACAGCCCATTTCTGTATCGTGCGGCTTTCCTTAGGGTAAGAGCCTACGTCCGCCTGCTGGGGGCTGTGTTCTCTTGTCTCTGAGTTGGCCAAGTCAGGAACCAGCATGAAAGGTGGGTCCGAGGAGGACTGTGCTCAACCCACTCACTTAATTGAGTTCATAACATGGTTTCTTATTACACAGACAATATACGGTTGTTGTAAATTACTCAGAATGGGGAAGACAGCAGAAACAAGGCCCTCTCTGGGGGTGCAGACAGTGAGGGCGAAGCAAGCTGTTCTGTCTCAGAAGGGACAGCAGCAAAGGTGGGGCTTGTGTATATAGTGAGGTTTGGAAAGCCAGACCTGAAAAGAGCTTGTCTGTCCCTCTCAGCTGCCGGTGTCATGGATGGGCTCCATCTCACCCTCGTTTTCTGCCTACTGGGTGGGGCAGATGGGGGCTGCTCTCCTGCCAAAAAGCGGAGGCCTGCTGGGTCAGCTCAGCTGCTGGCTCCAGGGCGTGGGGCAAGATGGTCAAGATCCGGAAGAGGGAAAGAGCAGGTACATTCCTCGTGCTCACTCACTCTCCAGTCTGGTTTGGGTGTGAGCAGCTGAGAAATACGCCCCCAGTCTGGAGGCACAGAGGTGGAGCCTTCAGAACAAGAGAGAGTGAGCCCAAGGGAAAAAGGAAGTCTAGAAAGCGGAGAGAGTGAGGGGGAAGGCACAGCGGAGGAAACAGGGGACAGGGGCAGGCTGGGACCCAGGGAAAGAGCATGGGGGTAGTGGGATAGAGAGAGAGAGGGAGGGAGACAGACAGACAGAAAGGCAAGGGGGATTGGATGGAAAGAAAGAAGCTGAAGTAGGACAGACTCCCCAGGAGTGCTGTGGGGCTGCCAAGGACATGAGGGAAGGGGGGCTGTGAAGCCCACTGACCTGTGCGGGGTGCTGGGGGCCAAGCGTGAGCATGTGGGTATGTGGTGGCGCAGTCAGAGCCAGGAGGGCCTTAGCAGGTCCAGGCTGGAAAGCTTTCGCTGGCTTTTCCGGTGCACTCTGCCGCATCTACCCCTAAGTCCTTCCAGCACCGCTGTGAGTCTCAGAACTTCTTTGTTCTTCCCCCATTCCAGTCATTGTCTGTGGACAATCTCTCGTCTGTGACTGCACACACTGAGATGTAGGAGGGGGCCACTTTGGGGGTCTGTGGTCTGAAAGTGGTGTGGGGAAGGGAGCTGGGCCCCACAGGGACGAGAGCAGTCCAACGTAGGGGTGAGACCCGCTTCTTGCGGGACTCTGAGGGCTGAGCCACATACTAACTCGAAGGTATGATGCAGAACAGTAACACCTGAGCAGTCAGGCAGGTGACTGCTCTCAATCCTGGGGGCCGGCTGTGGGTGCGTTAGTGGAATGTTCCAGGCACTGGGATGAATGGATGCTGGCCCCAGGGCACACAGACCAGGACAGAATTCTGGAGGCCAGTATGGGCTGGGGGGCGGGTGAAGAGGAAGCTCAGTCTGCCGGCAAGGAGAATGAATGGAGGTGGAGGAGATCCAAGGTAGAAAGTGGGGTTTCCAAGCAAATGCAGCTGGGCCTCTCCATCCCACGTCGCAGCCGGTGACTTGATTCAAAGCCTCTCAAGGTGGAAGGAGGGAAGCAGCTGGAACCTTCTGCCTGTAAAGTTGTTTCCAGTCCTGGACAAGGGTGGACCCGTTTGTGGGAAGTGAAGAGAGTCAGATGTGATGCCTGTCCTATAGGTGTGCCCAGATACACCAGATGGGGACATACACACACATACCCCACCCACCCCCAAGAAAAGAATGTTAACTTTACATCCTTGCTACTCAGAGTGCAGCCCAGTGGCTGGGTGGAAATGCAGACTCTCATGCCCCATCGCAGACATTCTGAACCAGAATCTGTGCTTTAAGGAGAGCACACCGAAGTGTGGGAGGCAGTCCTGGACCAGGCAGGGGATCAGAGAAGGCTTCTGAGAGGTAACAATTTCATGAGTTGCGTATTACTTTCTTTGCCATGCAAGTAAAGAAATGAAGTTTGAAAGATTCTACATTAGTATCCCAAGGTAGCATAGCTATTAAATAAAAGCTGGGTGTATGACTCAAAATTAAATTTGTTCAACTAAGACTACCACTTATTCATGGCTACTCTGTGCCAAGCCCAGAGCCGAGCATGATGATGGAGCGTGGGGCAGGCTGAGGGCAAAGCACAAGCTAGCACCCCCCCACCTTCCCATGAGATGTGTGTGATATTCCTCAGTCTCCCCTGACTGCCCAAGGACAAAGGAAAGGGCAGAAAACAAATGGCCAACTGATAGAGATCACACTCATACAGGACATAGTCTCCACCAGTTTACAAACGTGTTAGTAAATTACAAGAAAAGGGCAATCTTATCAATAGTCTAAACTCCAGAAACCTATAGACTCAGTTTTCTGGAGCCCCAACACCACCCTCCACAGTGATATGGGGAACAAAGGCAAGAAGGAAATGGCAAGTAAAATTAAATTTCCTCATAACCTACAGCTCATTGAGAAGTACCTGAGGCAAGTGCAGAGTATATCATTTTCCCAGGAAACCACATCATCATAATGTTAATGCCTTACTAGAGGGAAAACAGACTTAGCTTGACAATAGCAAGGCCTCAGGTATCTTAGGAGTCCTCTTTACCATATCAAAGTCCCTCTGGAGACCTCCCTTGGACTTAACCTCCCTCAACTTCTTCGTATAGAAGGAGCCACTTTTCACAACCCTAGTGCAGCTCTTTTTGACCATGGGTCCCATCTCGTGCTTTTATAAAATCATCTTTTTGCACTAACGACAACTTCAAGAATATTTTCTTGGTCATCAGCTCCACGCCCCCCCACCATCACCCCAAAACCTCATCAAGTACTTTATTATATCCATTATCTACTTCGATTCTCACAACAATAGAAGATATATTTTCTCCAGTTCACAGGGCAAGAACCAGTTGGCTCAGAGAGGTCAATAATTTTTCCCAAAGCCACACAGCTAGCAAGATAAAGCTAGGCAGAGCCGGGATAAAGATGCACACTGTCTAACCCCTATGCCCGCACATTACTTTTGATGCCAGTCTGTATTGCCAGGTGGCTGGCCCCAATGACTTCCTGCTGCATAGTCTACAGAGTCCCCCTATTCTTTTCCCCTCTCTGGTCACAACTGGCCACAGCCGTCAGACAGACAAGAACCACTGAAGCCACATGTTAAGGAAAAGTCTGTTCACATGCTGGTCAATAACACTGAGCACAAGGACTCCAGACCAGCCCAGCATTTGGAACCCAACTGTTGGGACAGAAATAGCAATTTGTGTTCTTTATACCTGAGCTGCACAGTTAACGTCTTCCCATGGCCACAGGCTGGACCCCTGGAGCTGCCAGCCTGGGAAAAGTTCAAGGAAATCAGGTTCCCAGAATGTCCCGGGGTTTCCTGGTAGCAGAATGTCTGGGGGACACGTCTGCTCCACTGTTTCTCTAATTACAGCAAGAGATCTTTCAACGTCCCCTGCTCACTGTTCTTCTCATGCAAACTCCAGGTGGCATTTCCTGTCCTCGCTACTCTTGCTTCAAATGCAGCCCTGGCCTCTAGGATCTACAGAGCCCACAAAGGGAATGCAGGTGGACCTTCTCACAACTCTGTTTTCTGAGTGCCCAACTCCCCCGGCCTGTGTGTGAATGCCTCTGCCTGTAGGAGGGAGCTCTCCTAAATGCAAACCACATGTGCCTGAAGGAAGAAGGCTCATTGTATTCTATTATACAAAGACTAGCAAAATCCAAAAATACAATCAAATCAGGTGACTGAGTAACTGAAAACATCGATGGATCTTAAAAGTATCCCTCAGGGACACAACCATTCAGAAGTCCCGGAGTCTCAATTCTGATTTTCTGAACTGCCTCTCTGAATGATCACTCTCTTGGGTTCAGATCGCCCTCGGGCAGGCTGGAGGCCACGGGCCCTGCTCAGGTGCCGCTGCTGCGTGGAGCAGGTTCCTAATAAGGCAGGTGTCAGTGGAGAGAGAAAATATCATTAGTGATTGTTTGTGAAGGAGAAAAAGCTCCCGGAGTGGCTGGGAAAGGAAGTGACTGCCTTAGCGGTCTGTGATCAAAATATAGTCTTCACATCCCCAGCGGGGTGGATCCGATCTCGGTGTTGGAAAGCCACGACCTCAGGACAACAAGCCATCCTGTTACTAAGGTTCCAGATCATTTAACAGGTACAGAAATATTTAAGGAAAATGGTGCCTGTTTGTCCTCATTGTAAAAGGATGTTGAGGCAGGCTTAGTGATTGTGGGAAAGTTACCTGGGAATAAAAACACAGCTTTCAGCTCTACAAATGCTTTTGAGATTAGAGGAGCCCCTTGGTGGCTTTGACTTTAAGTGGAGATTGTTCCCCTGAGAGAAATCAGCCTCAAATTTTCCGAGCGCTCATGGGCATAAGGAAGGAAATTGTTCCAGCAGGGAGGCTTTTATCAAAGAACCTGGTGTAGAGTCAGAAGTAGAGAAAGGCACTCAATAGATGTCAGTGGGATAGGCTGCTGGAGCCCTCCAGTCCGAGAAAGGACAGAGAAGATGCTGGTGCGAAGCCAAAGGTGACCCCTTTCCAAGGTGAGAGCTGCTCAGGAGACTGCAGACTGCTTAGGGGGGAATGAGCATGGGATTTCTAATCAAGACTCCTGGCTTAGAGAACCTGACCCAGCTTGTCTCTTTTGCTGGTCTGACCCCAGAGGGATAAGCATTGCTTTTGGTTTTTAGCTTTTCTAATTTAGTTCTCATTTATACACAATAAGATTCTGAGATTTTAAGTGTGCAGCTAAATGAGTTTTGATAAATGTATTACCCACGCTATTACCAATCCAAGTAAAATATAAAACATTTCCATCACCCCAAAATGTTTCTTCCTTCTCTTGTCAGCCAGTACCCGCCCCCCGACCTCCCTTCCTTCCACGGGCAATCTCTGTTCCGAACTCTGTCATCACAGGTTTAGTTTTGCTTGTTCTAGAGCTTCATATAAATGAAGTCACTAGTGTGTATCATTTTGTATTTGGCTTATTTCACCCAAAAGAATGCTTTTAAGATTTATTTGTCTCTGTTGTTGCATTGTTGTATAGAAGTTGGTTCTGGGGAGCCTGGGTGGTTCAGTCGGTGAAGTGTCTGACTCTTGATTTCAGCTCATGATGATCTTTGAGTTTGTGGGATAGAGTCCCGTGTCAGGCTCCACGCTCTCAGCTTTGAGCTCTACCAGGTGGAGCCTGCCTGGGATCCTTGCTCTGTGCCTCTACTGCTCCTGCTCTATCTTTCTCAAAATAAATAAACTATTTAAAAAAGTTGGTTCCATCTTATTGCTGAGCAGTATTCCATTATAAGATTATATCACCTTCTGTTTCCTTCTGTTTACCCATTCACCTGTAGATGGACTTTGAAGGTTATAACAGTTTTGGCTATTCTGGATAAAGCTATTAAGAACATTCCTGAACAGAAATTTTTCTGGAGATAGGTAGTCCTTTACTTGGATAAATTCCTAAGAGTGGGATTTCTGAGTCGCAGGGTAAATGTATTTTTAGCTTTATAAGAATCTATCAAATTGTTTCTCAACATAGTTGAACCATTTAATATTCCCAAAAGCAATGTAAGAGCATTATAGCATTTTCCACATCCTTACCAACCCTTAATACTGACTGTCTTTTAAATTTTAGCTGTACTGATGTCTGTAAAGTGGTGTTATTGGCATGAAGATATTCTTTCATATTTCTTATAGGAGTTACCTATTTTGTAGCTTTTGTGCTTAGCTATATGATCCATTTAAAATTAACTTTTGTGAATGATATGGGTAAGGATTGAGTCCTTCCTGTTGTTGTTTTTTTATATATATACATGTCCAGTTGATTCAACACTGTTTCTTAAAGATTTTCCTTTCCCTACTGAATTGCCTTGAAACGTATAGATGTGAGTTTATTTATGAACTCTGATTTTTGTTCTAACTGAATTATTCATCTATCCTCACAATACAGCTGCAAAAAATCTTCATTTACTGAAGCTTTTCAAAATCAGGCACGACAAGTCTTCTATCATTTTTATTAAGATAGGTTTTGGCTATTCTAGGTCCTTTGAATTTGCATGTAAGTTTTAGAATCCACATATCTATTAGCACAAATGGACCTGCTGGGATTTTAATTAGAAACACACTGAATCTATAGAGCAATGTGGGGAGGATTTACATCTTAATAGTACTGAATTTTCCAATCCCTGAACATGGTAAACCTTTTGTTTAGCTCTTTTTAATTTTTATCAGGACAGTGTAAACTATAAGTTTGCAGTGTAGAGGCCTGGCTTAAATTTTTTTTTTTTTTAAATCTGTATCTTTAAATATTTTGTTGATGTCTGTTAATGTGGTAGATGATATTACTTGAAAGTTCATTTTCCAATCACTATATTAGTTATCAACTGTGCTATAATAAACTACTCAACAATTTAGTGGCTTAATATAACAGTATTTTATATTCCTTCTCTATTGTTCCTTCTCTGTTTGGAGCCAATTAGATGGCAAATTTCAGTCTTCCTAAGGTTGCAGTGAAACATCAAACAGAACTGTAACCACCGGAAGGTCTGACCTGGTTAGATGATCAGATCACAAATTAGCTCTCACAGGGTTGACAATTTGGTGTTGATCATACTCACTCAATGAGCCTCCCCATGGGGTTGCTTGAATATCTTCACATCAGGGTTGCTGGCTTCCTCCACAATAAGGAATCTAAAAGACCTAAGGAAAAGCTGACATGCCTTTTATGTAATGCCTTGTTACTTTTGACTTATTCTATTGGTCATTTAATGCAATCCTGACTCAGTGTTGGGGGGAATAAATAGTGGGAAGCAAGGATCACTGAGGATCATTTTGGAGACTGACTACTAATCTAGTCTATAGAAATAGAATTGATTTCTGTAAGTTGATTTGTATGCCATGCCAAATTGCTAAATTAACGTTAATTTTAGTAGGTTTTATTAGATAGATTAATCCTATGTAAACAATCATGTCATCTGTGAATACAGATATCTCTAATCCCATCCCTTCTACTTCTTCAATCCATTAGCTAAAATATGCAATACAATGTTGAATAGAAATGGTAAGAGTAGACATCCTTGTCTTGTTTTCAGTCTCAGGTAGAAAACATTTAATATTTAACCTAAAGCAAATGTTGTCTGTAGTTTTTTCTTTCATGGATGTCTTTATTAGCTTGAAAAACTTTCCTTCTTTTCCTACATCCCTGAGAGCTTTTTTACCCTCTATGAACACCATGAGATGGAATTTTGTCAAATGCTTTTTTCCTGCATCTATTAAAGTAATCACATACTTTTTTCTGCTTTATTTTGTTAATGTGGTAAATTACACTGGGTTAGCATGCCCAAATCAATCAATTTTGCATTTTGGAATAAATCCCAATGATGCATTACCCCTTTTCTGTATTTCTGGATTAATTTTCCTAACACGCTTTTAAGGACTTTTGCATTTGGACTATAATTTTATTTACTAATAATAAGTTTGCCAAGTTTTTGATATCAGGTTTTGGCCTTAAGAAACAGGTCGGAAGTGTTCCCCAATTTTCTCTTTTCTGAAAGAATTTGAGTGAGATGAGTGTTGTTTTTTTTCTTAAATATTTCTTATAAGATTTTTTTCCCTAAGTCAATTTCTCTAAAAGATATATTACTATTCCATTACATATATATCTATTCATCTATTGATGGATACTTAGCTATTGTGTCTTAGCTATTGTGAATAATGCTGTGACCAACATGGGAGTGTAGATCTCTCTAGAAGATTCTCCTTTCAATTTCTTTGGACATATATATACCCAGAAGTGGGACTGATGGATCATATGGTAGTTCTGTTTTTAATTTTTTTATCAACAGTTGTATGCATTACTCAGTGCTGTGATAAGTGTAATCACCATCTGTCACCAAACATCATTAGAATATTATTGACTATATTCCCTACGCTGTACTTTCCATATCCATAACCTATTTATTTTACAACTGTAAGTTTGTACCCCTTAATCTAAGCCCTTTTATGTATTTCACCTATCCTTGTACTCACTTCCCCTCTGGCAAACATCAGTTTGTTCTCTGTATTTAAGTGTCTATTGTTTGTTTGTTAATTTGTTTTTTAGATTCTGTATATAAGTGAAATGACACTGGCTTTCTTTCTCTGATTTATTTCACTGAGCATAATATCCTCTAGGTAAATCTGTGTTGTTCCAAAGAACAAGATGTCATTCTTTATACCTGAGCAATATTCCATTGTATATATATATACACCCCATCTTTATTCATTTATCTATCACTGGACATTTGACTTCTTTCCATATCTTGGCCGATGTAAATAATGCTGCAGTGAACATAGAGATATCAATATCTTTTTAAATTAGTGTCTTCATTTTCTCTGGGTGACCCAGTAGTGGAACTACTGGCCTATATGGCATTTAAAAAAATTTTTTTGAGGAACCTTCATACTGTTTTCCAGAGCAGCTACACCAATTTACATTCCCACCAACAGTGCAGGAGAGTTCTTTTTACTCTATATTCTTGCCAATGCTTATTTCTTGTCTTCTTGATTCTAGCAATTCTGACATGTGTAAGGTGATAAGTCACTGTGGTTTGGACTTGCATTTCCCTAATGATTAGTGATGTTGAGCATCTTTTCATGTGTCTGTTTGCTATCCGTAAGTTTTCTTTGGAAAAAGGTCTATTAATATATTCTGCTCATTTTTAAATTGGATTATTTAGGGATTATTTGTTCGTGTTGAGTTGTAGAAGTTCTTCACGTATTTTGGATATTAGCCCCTTACCGGATATATCATTTATGACTATCTACTCTCATTCAGTAGGTTTCTCTTTGTTTTGTTGATGATTTCCTTTATTGGGCAAAAGTTGTTTTTTGTTTTTTTTTTTTAAATCCTGGTTTAGTCCAATAGTTTATTTTTGCTTGTGTCTCCCTTGCTTCAAGAGACATAACTAGAAAAGTGTTGCTAAGATAAATGTCAGAGATACCACTGCCTATGTTTTCTTCTAGGAGTTTGATGTTTTAATGTCTCACATTTAGGTCTTTAACCCATTTTCAGTTTATGTTTCTGTGCAGTGTACGAAAGTGGTCCAGTTTCATTCTTTTGCATATGGCTGTCTAGTTTTCCCACCATTATTTTTTAAAGAAAAGTGTGTCTTTTACACATTGTATATTCTTACTTCCTTTCTCGTAGAATAATTGACCATATAAGCATGGGTTTATTTCTGGGTCATCTATTCTGTCATATTGTTCTGTGTCTATTTTTGTACCAGTACCATACTGTTCAATTGCTGTAGCTTTGTAGTATATCTTTTAATCTGGAATTGTGATACTTCTAGCTTTGTTCTTTATCAATTACTTTGGTATTTGGTGGTCTTTTGTAGTTCCATACAAATTTTAGGATTGCTTTTTCTAGTTTTGGGAAAAATGCTTTTTTTTGAATTAGCGTATTTGTATTCTTTGGGTAAATACCTGATGGTACGATTGCTGGATCATAGTGAGTTCTACCTTTGAGAAAACTTTTTGAGGAAACTCCATGCTGTTTTCCAGAGTGGCTGCACCAGTTGGGATTCACACCAGCACTGCAAGAGGGTCCCCTTTCTCCACTTCCTTGCCAACAACTGATGTTTCTTGTGTTGTTTGTTTTTGCCATTCTGATAGGTGTGAGATGATATCACATTATAGTTTTGATTTGCATTTCCCTGATAAGTGATGTTAAGAATCTTGCCATGTGTTGGCCATATGTCTATCTTTTTTGGAAAAGTGTCTATTGATGTCTTCAAATTTTTAACTGGATTATTCATTTTGGGGTATTGAGTTTCATAAGTTCTTTATATACTGTGGATACTAACCTTTTATCAGATACATCATTTGCAAATACGTTCTCCCAGTCAGCAGGTTGCCTTTTAGTTTTGTTGTTTCCTTTGCTGTGCAGAAGCTTACTGTTTTTGATGTAGTCCCAATAGTTCATTTTTGCTTTGATTCCCTTTGCCTCAGGAGACCTATCTAGAAAGAAGTTGCTGTTGACTATGTCAAAGAAGTTACTGGCTGCGTTCTCTTCTGGGAGTTTTATGGTTTCAGGTCTCACATTTACATTTTTATCTATTTTTTAATTCATTTTTGTGTGCAGTGTAAGAAAGTGGTCCAGTTTCTCTCCCTCTCTCTCCCTCTCTCTCCCTCTCTCTCCCTCTCTCTCCCTCTCTNCTTTGGCATGTCACTGTCTAGTATTCCCAACACTATTTGTTGGTTGGAGACACACTCTTTTCCCCATTTGATATTCCTTCCTGTGTTGTCGAAGATTAATTGACCACATAATTGTGAGTTCATTTCTGGATTTTCTATTCTATGATCTCTTTGTCTGTTTTTGTGCCAGTACCATACTCTTTTGAAGTAAGTCTGTATGCTTCCAGCTTTGCTTTGCTTTTCTGAGGTTGTTTCGGCTATTTGGAGTCTTTTGTGGTTCCATAGAAATTTTAGGATTGTTTGTTCTACCTCTGTGAAACATGCTGTTGGTATTTTGAAAGCTTGCTTTGGGTAGTCTAGATGTTTTAACAATATTCTTCCAATCCATGAACATGGATGCTTATTCCATTTTTCTGTCTCACTTTTAATTTCTTTCATCAGTGTTTTATTTTTATTTTTTTTTTACAAATAGTTTATTGTCAAATTAGTTTCCACATAACACCCAGTGTTCATCCCCCCGTCTCCCTACATCCATCAGTTCTCAGTTTTTGTCAGCATTCAAGAGTCTCTCATGGTTTGCCTCTCTCCCTTTCCCCCACCATTTCCCCCCTTCTTCTCCCCCTTGGTCCTCAGTTAAGTTCCTCCTAATCCTCCTATACGTGCAAACATNGGTGATACCTCCCGTTTTGGTTTTATTTTTCAGTATTACTTTGGCTCTTCGGGGTCTTTAGTGGTTCCATACAAATTTTAGGATAGTTGGCTCTAGCTTTGAGAAGTATGCTGGTGCAATTTTGATTGGAATTGCATTGANAAGAAAATGAATTCCTTGGCCTCAGGATGTAGAGTTCTAAATATATCCGTCATATCCATCTGGTCCAAAGTGTCTTTCAAGTCCATTATTCTTTAGTGATTATCTGTCTGGTTGACCTATCCATTGCCGTAAGCGGAGTATTGAAGTACCCTGCTATTAGCACATTCTTATCTATGAGCTTGTTTCTGTTTGTGATTAATTGTTTTAGATATTTAGGTGCTCCCATATTCGGTGCGTAGACATTTATGATTGTTAGTTCTTCCTGATGGATGGACCCTGTAATTATTATGTAGTGCCCTTCTTCATCTCTTGTGATTGTCTTTAATTTAAAGTCCAGTTTGTCTGATATAAGTATAGCTACTCCGGCTTTCTTTTGATTTCCTGTAGCATGATATATATTTCTCCATCCCCTTACTTTTAATCTGAAGGTATCTTCCCGTCTAAAATGAGTTTCTTGTAGACAGCATATAGATGGATTTTGTTTTTTAATCCATTCTGCTACCCTATGTCTTTTGATTGGAGCATTCAGCCCATTTACATTCAGTGTTATTATTGAAATATGTGGGTTTAGAGTCTTTGTATCTTTTGTAGGGTTCATGTTTGTGGTGGTGTCTCTGGTATCTTTGTTCCTTACAACCTTTCCTTCAGAGCGTCCCCCTCAGGATTTCTTGTAGGGCTGGCTTAGTGGTGACAAATTCTTTCAATTTCTGTTTATTTGGAAAGGTTTTTATCTCTCCTTCTATTTTGAATGACAGGCTTGCTGGATAGAGGATTCTTGGCTGCATATTTTTACTGTTCATCACATTGAAGATCTCCTGCCATTCCTTTCTGGCCTGCCACGTTTCAGTAGATAGGTCTGTCACCACTCTGATAGGTTTGCCTTTGTATGTTAGGGCCCTTTTCTCCCTAGCTGCTTTCAAAAGTTTCTCTTTGTCCTTATATTTTTCCATTTTTACTATGATATGCCTTGCAGAAGGTCGATTCAGATTACATCTGAGGGGGGTCCTCTGAGCCTCTTGTATTTCAACGTTTACTTCTTCTCCCAGGTCGGGGAAGTTCTCTGCTATAGTTTGTTCCTAGACTCCTTCAGTACCTTTCCCCCTTTCTTCCTCTTCTGGATTCCTATGATACAGATATTGTTGGGTTTGACCGTGTCGCTGAGCTCTCAAACTCTTCTTTCCTGTTCCTGGNGAAAAACAAAATAAAAAACAAAAACAAAAAAAAGGGGGAAAGGGAGGAGGGCAGCTCTCAAGCAGGGATGGGCATGGTGTGATCCAATGAGTCAGGCAGCAGTTCTGCCTGGAGGTTGTAGGGAGGAGAGTGGTGGCACTCCACCTCTCTTTTATAGGCATGTAAACTTCCTGGGCCAGGGGCTCAGCCAAAATTTGTTGCGCTTTTCAACCTAGGCCAGTCCCAGCCTCCAAATCCTAGGCCAAGCACCCTGCTGAAATTGCCTCAGGCGATCCCCTGGCTTCCCCCTCAGGGCAGTTCCAATCTTCCAGGCTAGCTCTGGGGGCGGAGCCAGAAGCCGCTGCTCCTTCTCCTCTGGGTGGGGCTGGGGGGCCTAGACCGGGCAGGGGGCCTTGTCTACAAGCGCGCTGAGCCTCCTGGAGTGAGGAAACCAAGTTCCCTCTGTGTCTCATCACCCAACACACGAACTCGAGGTCACATCTGCCAGTTTTAAGCGCTTTGCCTTCCCTCTAGAGTTCCAGCCAGCTAGGAGCACGGACACCGGTGCCTCTGCAGTGCCCCCTCCAGGGGTCCAAGCCCGCCTCGAGGGTAATGGCTGCAGGCACACAACCTCTCCCAGCCAGCCAGGAGTCTGCACAAAGAAGCAAATCGCGAGCGCAAGCGCAGCCCCTCCTGGGCGACTTGAAGCCTGGAGGGGCCTGATGCACAGGTATTTTGTGCGCAAAGATTTTCTACACCCCGAGCGGAGGTTTTTCCCCCCTGAGCGGAGGTTTTTCTGTTTCGGACTCTGTTTTTCCCCTCTCACTCCCCACAGAGGGGGGTAGCCCATCTCTCCAGTCTCCAATTCAGGCCCGATTTTTATTTCCCCAGTTCGCACTCACGTTAGAAGGCTTTCTCAGTGGAATTTGTGTCCTTTCTCTCCCAATCTCTTGGGTTTGGTATGGTTTCCTATGGCTTCAGATCTTTTCCGTGTGATGCCTGGGCGCGAGTGCAGGTATGGAGCTCCCTACTTCTCCGCCATCTTGCCCCTCCCCCCTCTCATCAGTGTTATATAGTTTTCATAGTACAGGTATTTCACCTCTTTTGTTAGATTTATCCTAAGGTATCTTATTGTTTTTGGTGCAATTGTAAATGGGATTTTAAAAGAAATTTTCTTAATTTCTCTTACTTTGTTATTAATGTATATAAATGCAGTGGATTTTTGTATATTAATTTTGTATCGTGCAACTCCACTGAATTCATTTATCAATTTTAATAGTTTTTGGTGGAGTCTTTTGGGTTTTCTATGTAGAATATCCTGTCATCTGCAAACAATGATGGTTTAACTTCTTCCTTACTACTTTGGATGCCTTTTCTTTCTTTTTCTTGTCTGATCGTTGTGGCTAGGACTTCCAGTACTACACTGAATAAAAAGAGTGGACATTCTTGGCTCGTTCTTGACCTTAGAGGAAAAACTCTCAATTTTTCACCATTGAGTATGATGTTAGCTGTAGGTATTTCATATATGGCATTCTTTTGTTGAGATATATTCCCACTAAGCCCACTTTGTTGAGAATTTATCATGAATGGATGTTGTATGTATCCAAATTATTTTTCTGCATCTACTGAGATGACCATATGGCTTTTATCCTTTCTCTTGTTAACATGATATATCACATTGATTATGAAACTGTTGAATCACTCTTGCATTCCTCTAATAAATCCTACTAGATTGTTTTTTTCCCTGTATTGTTGAATTTGTTTTGCTAATATTTCATTGTAGATTGTTGCATCTATGTTCATCAAGGATACCGGTCTGTAGTTTTCATTTTGTTTGGTAGCATATTTATCTGGTTTTAGTATCAGGAAAATGCTGGCCTCATAGAATGACTTTAGAAGCTTTTCTTGCTTTTCTATTTCTTTACAATGGTTTGAAAAGAATAGGTATTAAGTCGTCTTTAACTGTTTTTGATAGAATCCACCTGTAAATCCATCTGGCCCTAGACTTTGGGAAGTTGTGTGTTTGGTTTGGTTTGGTTTGGTTTTAGTATTACTGATTCAACTTCATTACTAGTAATGTGATATCTTCACATATTGTATTTCTTCCTGATTCACTTTTGAAAGATTCTATGTTTCAAGGAATTTATCCATTTCTCATTCTCCAATTTGGCATGTAATTTTTCTAGGATATCTTAAAATCCTTTGTATTTCTGTGCTGCTATTTGTTATTTCTTCTCCTTTTGGACTTTGAGTCTTCTCTTCTTGATGTCTGGCTACAGGTTTATCAGTTTTTATTTTACTTTTTCTAAAAACCATCTTTAGCCTTCATTGATCTTTTCTATTCTGTTTTTAGGTCTCCATTCCATTATTTCTGCTCTAATGTTTATTATTTCCTTCCTTAGCTTTGAGGCTTTGATGGTGTTTCCTTTTCTAGCCCTTTATGGTGTAAAGTTAGGTTGTTTATACGAGATTTTTCTTGCTTCTTGAAGTATGCCGGTATTGCTGTAAACTTCCAAGAACTACTTTTGCTGTATCCCAAAGATTTTTTGGACCAGTGTGTTTTCATTTTCATTTGTCTCTGTACATTTGTTTCCTTTTTGATGTCTTGCTTGACCCATTCTTCAGTAGCCTGCTATTTCACTTCCATGTATCTATATTCTTTGCAGATGTTTTCCTCATAGTTGATTTCTAATTTTACACTATTGTGGTTGGAAATGATGCTTGATAGAATTTCAGTCTTCTCAGGACGCCTGGATGATTCAGTTGGTTAAGCGTCCGACTTCAGCTCAGGTCATGATATCACGATTCATGGGTTCAAGCCCCATGTTGGGCTTTGTGCTGACTGTCAACTCAGAGAATGGAGCCTGCTTCAGATTCTGTATATCCCTCTCTCTCTGGCCCTCCTCTGCTCTTGCGCTCTCTCAGAATTAAATAAAACGTTAAAAAAAATTTCAGTCTTCTCGAATTCATCCAGACTTTTTTTGCAGCCTAACGTGGAAGGGCAGATATCTCTAGAGGATCCTGGCTTCAATTTGTTTTGATAAATACCCAGAAGTAGGATTACTGGATCATATGGTCGTTTTTAATTTAAAAAAAAAATTCACATTGTTTGCTGTATTGGTTGTATCAGTTTGTATTCCCACCAACAGTACACAAGGATTCCCTTTTCTCCCCAGCCTTCCCAATACTTATCTCTAGTCATTTTGATGAAAACCATTCTAACTTGTGTGAAGTGATGTATTATTGTGGTTTTGATTTGCATTTTCCTGATGAGTGATGTTGAGCACTTTTTCATATACTTGTTGGCCATTTGTATGTTTTCTCTTGAAAACTGTCAATTTAGTTCCTCTACCAAGTTTTTAATCGAGTTTGTAGTTTTTTCTGCTATTGAATTATAAGTCTTCTTTATATATTTTGGATATTAACCCTTTGCAGATGCAGAGTTTACAAATGATTTTCCCATTCTTCATGTTGCCTTTTCAACTTGTTGATTCTTATGCTCTGCAGGGCCATTTGTTTGATATGGTTTTATTTACTTTTCCTTTTATTACCTGTGCTTTTGGGCCTCACATGCAAGAAATCACTGCTGAGACCAATGTCAAGGAGTTATTTTCCTATGTTTACTTCTGGTAGTTTTATGGTTTCAGGTCTTACATTTAAGTATTTAATCCATTTTAAGTTCTTTTTTTTTTTTTTGAGTGTTTTATTCTTCTGCATGTGACTCTATACTTATCACCATTTATTAAAGAGATGATTCTTTGAGTATCCCAAAGAGTATTATTGGATTCCACATCAAATATTAACTGACCATATATGTGAGAGTTTACTTCTGGGCTCTCCATTCTTTTTCATAGATCTACATGTCTATTTGTAAGCCAGTACCACACTATTTAGATTACTATAGCTTTGTATTACAATTTGACATCAGGAAATGTGATGCCTATAGGTTTGTTCTTCTTTCTCAGGATTCCTTTGGCTACTTGCAATCTTTTGAAAGTAGGACCCATAGGAATTTTAGCATGGCATTTTCTATTTCTGTGAAAAATGTGATTTTGATGTGAATTATATTGAATTAATAGATGGATTTGAGTAATAAGAACATTCTTTTTTTTAATGTTTTTTTAAATTTATTTCTAGGAGAGAGAGAGAGACAGCATGAGCAGGGGAGGGTCAGAGAGAGAGGGAGTGACAGACTCTGAAACAGGCTCCAGGCTCCAAGCTGGCAGTCAGCACAGAGCCCGACGCGGGGCTCGAACCCATGAACCGCGAGATCATGATCTAAGTGAAAGTCGGACGCCTAACTGACTAAGCCACCCAGGCGCCCCAATAAGAACATTCTTAACAGTATTAATTTTTCCAATACATGAACATATATTATCTTTCCATTTGTTTGTCCCCTCATTTATTTGCATCAAAATCTTGTAGTTTTAAGTGTACAGACTTACCTTCTTGGTTAATTTATTACTAAGTATTTTAGTGTTCTTGATGGTATTGTGAATGGGATTGTTTTATTTCTTTAAGATGTTGTTATGCTATAGAAATACAACTGTTTTCTGTATTTTGATTTTTGTATCCTGCAACTTTACTGAATTTGTTGGTTCTAGCAGTTTTTGTGGAAGTATTTAGGATTTTTTCTATACAATCATGTCATCTGCAAATAGAGCCCATTTTACTTCTTCCTTTTTAATTTGGTACCTTTTACTTCTTTGCCTTGTCTGATTGCTCTGCCTAGGATTTCCATTACTATGTGGAATAGAAGTGGTGAGAATGGGCATCCTTGCCTAGATCTTGACATTAGAGGGAAAGCTTTTGATCTTTTATCAAGTATGATATCTGTGGACTTGTCTTATATGGTCTTTATTTTGTTAGTTCTGTTTCTTTTATACCCAATTCATTAAGCATTTGAGTATCATAAAAGAATGTACTTTATTAAATGTTTTTTATACATTTATTGAGATGAATACAAGATTTTTATTTTTAATTCTATTCTGGTTATAACATCTTAATTTTTTTAATTTCTCGATTTGTATATGTTGAACCATCTTTGCATCCCAGGGATAAATATCACTTGATCATAGTAAATGATCCTTTTAAATTGTTGTTGGATTCAGTTTCCTAATATTTTTTGACAATTTTTGAATGTATATATATCAGGAATATTGGCCTGTAGTTTTGCTTTTCTTGTAGTATCCTTATCTGGCTTTGCCATCAGGGTATTGCCTTGTATAATGAGTTGGGGAGTGTTCCCTATCCCTTTCAGTTTTTGTGAGAGTGTGAGAAGTATTGGCATTAATTCTTCAAGTTATTTGGCAGAATTCACCTGTGAAATTATCTGGTTTTGATCTTTTCCATTTTTTGAAGTTTTTGATTACGGCTCCATCTCCTTAATTTAGTATTTGCCTTTCCAGATATTCTGTTTCTTCATCATCCTAACATGGTACATTGGATGTTTTTAGGAGTTTATTTCTTCCATGGTTATCCAGTTTTTTGGCATATAATTGCTTATAGTGGTCTCACACAAACCTTTTTTATTGCTTTGGTATCGGTTGTAATGTCTTTATTTTCTGAACTTCTGTTTTGAGTTGTCTGTTTTTCTCAGTCTAGCTAAAAGTTTCTCATTTTTTTCCAGATAAACGGATCTTAATTTCATCACTCTTTGCTATTGTGTGTCTGATCTCTTTCAGGTAGTTCTATTCTGGTCTTTATTCCCTTCATTCTGCTAACTTAGGATTTAGGGTTTTTTTTCCCCCCCCCTAGTTTCTTGAGATGGAATAAGAGGTTGAGCTCACTCTTATTTTTTAACATGGACTTTTATTGCTATACATATGCCTGTTGGAACTGCTTTTGCAGCATCCCATAGGTTTTGATATAGTGTGCTTCTATTTTCATTTCAGAATATTTCTTGCTTGCCCTTTTGATTTCTTCTTTGAGTAATTGGTTATTCTTGAGAATGTTGTTTAATCCCCACACATTTTTTTTAATTGTCTAGCTTTTCTCAGGTTACTGATTTCTACTTTCATAACATTGTAGTTCGAAAAGATACTTCAACCTTCTTAAATTTACTAAGTCTTGCTTTGTGACCTATCATGTGCTCTATACTGGAGAATATTTCTTGTGCATGTGAAGAGAATGTATTTTGCTGTCACTGGATGAAGTGTTCTTTGTTAGGTCCTTTTGGTCTAAAGTATGGTACAAGTCTAATGCTTTCCTTTCGATATTTCTATCTGAATAATCTATCCATTGTTAAAAGTGGGGCTTCAAAGTTCCCTATTCTTACTGTTGTCTATTTCTCCCTTCAGATCTGTTAATATTTGCTTAACATATTAAGATGCTGCATATATATTTATGATCCATCTTCTTGATTATTTGACTACCTTATTATATAACAGCCATTTTTTGTCTCTTATTACCATTTTTGATTTAAGATTATTTTATCTGATATTAATATAGCTACTCCTACTTTTGTTTGTGTGTTTGTTTGGTGTCCACTTGTATGGAATATCTTTTCCCATCTGATCACTTTGAATCTGTTTCTTCTTTAATTTTTTTTAATGTTTTATTTATTTCTGAAAGAGCATGAGCAGGGGAAGGTCAAAGAGAGAGGGAGATACAGAATCTGAAACTGGCTCCAGGCTCTGAGCTAGCAGTCAGCATGGAGCCCAACGTGGGGCTCAAACCCATAAACTGGGAGATCATGACCTGAGCCAAAGTCAGATGCTCAACCGACTAAGCCACTCAGGTGCCCCACTTTGAATCTGTTTCTATCCTTAGAGCTGAGGTAATTCTCTCTGGTAGGTGTCATATAGTTGGGTCTTCCATTTTTGTTTTTGCTTTTTTTTTTTATATACATCCAGCCACTCACTGCCTTTTTAGTGGAAAACTATATTCAGTAACATTTAGAATAATTACTGATAGATAAGTACTTATTAATGCCATCCTATTATTTTCTGACTATTTTCTAGTTGCATTTTTCTTCCTTTTCTGCTAACTTCCTTGGTATATTGATAATTTCCCATTGTGGTATGCTTTATTTCCCTTCTTTTTATTTTTTCATGTACCTAATGTAGATTTTTGCTTTGTGGCTCCCATAAAGTTTATATAAAATGCTATAAAGATATAATAGTCTATTTTACACCAATAACAATTGATCTTTGATCATATACCTCTCTTTTTATCTATTACATTTCTGCCGTGCATTTACATTTTTTGTGTATTACTAAAAATTTGTTGGGGAGCCTAGGTGGCTCAGTCGGTGAAGTGTCTGACTTCGGCTCAGGTCATGATCTCACTGCTCCTGAGTTCCAGCACTGTACTGGTCTCTGTGGTAACCACTCAGAGCCAGGAGTCTGCTTAGGATTCTTGTCTCAGTCTTTCTCTGCCCCTCCCCCTCTCATGCACACATGCACTTTCTCTCTTTCAAAAATAAACATTAAAATTTTTTTAATTGTTGAAGTTACAGTATTTTGTATTAGGGCTTTTATCCTTTGACCTTTATTCTAGAGTTTACTTAACACATCACCATCTTACAACAGTAGGGTGTTTTGACTATATGTTTACCTGACTATATGCTTACCTATCTGATGTACATTTACTTTTACTAGCGTGGTGTGTATTTTCATATGTTTTCATGTTGCTAATTAGCATCTTTTTGTTTAAACTTGAAGGAGTCCTTTCAGCTTTCCTTGTAAGGTGGGTTTAGTGGTGATGAATTTCCTCAGCTTTTGTTTATTAGGGAAAGTCGTGGTTCCTTTCCTTCAGTCTGAACAACAGTTTTGCTGGGTAAAGTGTTCTGCCTGGCAGTTTCTTTCTTTCAGCACTGTGAATATATCCTCCCATTTTCTCCTCGCCTGTATGATCTGTGCTGAAAGATCTGCTGATGACTGTTCCATTGCAGGAGGGTTTTTTGTTTTGTTTTGTTTTGTTTTTCCCCTTTACTTTTAAAATTCATTCTCTTAGGTTTTAGACAATTCTGTGTCATGGAGAATAAGATTTCAGATTGAAATTTTCAGATGACCTACTAGCTTCATAACTTGGATGTCAAAAGCTCTCCTCATCTTTTGGAGGTTTTCTGTGGTTATTTATTTTAATAAGGTTTCTGTTTTCTTCCTCTCTTCTCCTTCTGGGACTCCAGTAATACAGACATTATTTCTGCTGATGGTGTCCATAACCTCCTGTGGGCTTTTCTCATACCCTTTCATTCTTTTTTCTTTTTGCTCTTGTAATTGTATAATTTCAGTTGATCTATCTTCCAGCTTACTGATTCTCTCTTCTCCTCCTTCAACTCTGCTGTTGAAATCATCTATTGAATTTTTCAGTTCAGTCATTGTATCTTATGGTTTTAATGTTTTTTTAATCTTTGAACTTCTCATTTTGGTTTACTGTTGTTTTCCTTGTATTGTTAAATTGCTTTTCTGTATTTTAACTATCAGAGATTCTGTAGAAAAAATATTTCAAAATCTTTATCAGGCATTTACTGGATATCCATATCTGGCTAGGTCCTGGAGGTTTAATTTATATATAAATTACTTATATGTATATTCATAGATTTTTTGCTGCAGACATATTTCCTTGATTCTTTATGATCCCAGTGGCCTCAAATAGTTGTCTGTGTATTTGAAGACACACAGATTTTATGTACTAGTTTCATTTAAGGAGCCCTTCATCTCAGATGGAGCACACTGGATTGTACTATGACCTTGGGTCTAGTGATGTATGGTGCCAACTGCTGGGACACATGGTGGTACCAGCTCCAACTAGGGTGTGAAGGCTTTTTGGCTCAGGCCAGTGGGGTCTACAGTATTGACAACTGTGTGGTCTTTGGCAAACAATGCAGGGTTGGGGGTATCTGCAGTGGCTGCATGGGCTACTGAACTCCTAAGCTGCACCCTCCAGGACTGGCACCTAAGGACCAGGGCAGGCAGTGGTGGTGGCTGGAGCCAGTGGTATGCACACATTTGGCATCAGGTGCCTATGTAGTGGTAGAGGTAACCACAGACATATTTGTAGTGAAGGGAACCAGAGCCAATTACGGTGTCTGCAGAGGACCTAGGTGTCATCATGTCCTCTTATGATTTTATACTCTTCTCCCAGGAATGCATAGTGTGTTGGAGGCCAATGACAGGGGTTGAGCTGGGGGACATGTAGCCCCAAACTGGAGGGACTTGCTATAAGTGGACATGATGGTGCTGGCCATTAACAGAAGGCAAGATCTGACCTGGATTTGCAAGCAGCTGTGGGGGATCCTGGATATTCATGTGCTCACCTAATGGCCACACTCTCTTTCCCTAGGTATGCACATTGTAGTAAGTCAGTGACAGGGGTAGGGATAGGGGTTAGGGGCATGCCAGAACAGAGCTATCTATGACTAGGAATGGTGTTTCTGACTAGTGACAGAAGGCCAAACTTGATCCATACCCACAAGTATCTGTGGGAAGCCCTGTATACTAATGTGTTTATTGGTGGTAGCACACTCTCCCCTCACATGCATATGTGTTGCAGCAGGGGTCATTGATGGGCATCAGGCCAGTAGCATGCAGATGCATTGCTGGAAGGGCTAACCACAAGATCAAGCATGCTAGTGGGGGTCAGCCCAGGTTGCCTCCACTGGGATCCTGAACTCACACAGCTATAGAAGCCTGGGCTGGCTGTGAGCATAGATCCCAGGCCCTGGTCGAGGTGGGAAGGGACAAAGGTGCTGATTTATTATACCTGCACTGCCACAAAGGAATTGTGTTCCACTGAGGAACAGCTAGTATTAGCAATAGTAAATACCTGTGGCAAAGCTGCTGAGTTTTTCTGCAGAGCATGTCTCTGTGAACCATAATCACTCCTCCTATGTGCTTGCTAATAATAGCCTCTGTTTCTCTTCCTGTTATTACCTGGGTCTCTTTGCCAGTTTGGGTAGGATAAAGCATGACCTTCACACAGTGACTGAAGAGGCTAGAGAAGTTCATCATTCACTCAACGCTTTTCTCTCTTTCCTAGTCAGAGGGACTCTCACTAGCTGGGAAGCTCCTCCTTGGAGTCTCTTTCCTAGTCAGAGGGACTCTCACTAGCTGGGAAGCTCCTCCTTGGAGTCTCTCTTTCCTAGTCAAAGGGACTCTCACTAGCTGGGAAGCTCCTCCTTGGAGCTGAACAGTGCTGGCTTGGGGGATGGGATGATATGATGAAAATAAACTTGTCTTTCTTCTCTTCTTGTGTGATTATCTTCAGGTTTTTTGTTTCATGTTGTTACTAAAATTTCCAAAGTGGAATCGAGAGCTCTCTTGGAGCTGTGTTTGTTCACGGATACCTAATTATTGATTTTTTGTGGCGGTATTGGGAAGCTGGAATCTCCTACATCACCATTTTTTCCTAAAATGCTTTCGTTATGTTAAAGTGATTGCCTGCTAATGCCAACTTATGGTCTTGGGGGAGGGGAGGTTACTTTTACTGATGAGTTTCCCCAAGAACAAGGGTCACGTTGTCTTGTTTTTGCATACACCTATTTTGTATTGTGTGTTGGGCATCTCTGGTAATACATTGTAGAGACTGAATCTTGATAGCTCATTTGGAACTGAGATGCTTTTTTGTTCTGTCAGTTGAGTTATTATTTACCCTTGATCCTGTTGTTGTTTAGCTTTAAGCTTTTTTCGTGTGGTTGCTATTTTGTCTTTGCCCATAGTCCTAGGACAATTCGCTTAGTTCTTGGAGTCTTTACTTCCTAGTTAGGGAAGTGAAAGGTGAGAGGTATTGACCAAGCCACCTCTCCCATAGAGGGATTCTAGCTCCAAACTCTTATTCCTTTATGGTGGGCAGCAGATTAAATCTCTCTGTTTAGCTCTAATCTTTCAAGTTTTTAATATTGCTCCATACTGTGTCATCTGAACATGCATAGTTAAGGATTCAGGATAAAATTAGAGAGGAATCTGTATGTGGGTTTTTGGAGTTTATGGTCTGTGATTCCATCATTCTGAGAATTTTTCTTCTCAATGTTCAAGGATTTCTGGAATAGCAAAAACTGTATTCCAACTACATAGGACCAAAAGACTTATCTTGAGCTCTGCCTGCCCAATTCCATAACTATTAGAGTATCATCACAGGAAAAATAAATGTGGCTCTCACACAGTGTGGCTCCTTTTTGTTTTCCCCAAGGATCAAGTCCTTACTGGCTTAAGCCTACATTTGGTCACTCTTTGATTCCTCTAGTTTTGCTGTTGTTTAATTGTATCCATAATTTTTCATTCATTTCCTCTGGAATAATTCATTCAATGCAAGTTGCCCTATTGCCTAATTTAAAACTCCTTGAGTAATCTTTACCTATTCATCTATTCAGTGTCTGCTGAACCCCTGCGATGTGCCTTGCACTGGGGTTAGACATGGGAGACATAAGGGTGAATAAAAGCATAAAAGGAGTGAGTGAGATAATTTAAAAGCCTATAGTTTCCATCTTTATGAAACTTAAAGTTTGAGAGAAACACAAAGAAATCGCACAAATATATGTATAATGATAGCATGCAATTATGAGAGCCTATAACAGGGCAATTTGAATTGATCAAGGAGATTCAGGAAGATGTCTCTGGGGAAATAATAATGGAGCTAGCATCTAAATTTTCTGCTGGCACCTGGGAAGTATTCATGTGATGATAGAAGCCAGTTTCCATTTGCCGAGATGGTAGCCATAACCTTGATATCAGTTGTCCAATCAACCATGCATTACCAGCAGAGGATGCCATGATGTGCTGGATACTACAAAGCATTGATTTATCCTGGATATCACTTGTCTGAAAAAGCATTTGTGATAGGGCTGTCAATCAGGAAATGTGTGATGGGAGGAGGAAGAGAAAAAGAAAGCCGCACCAGACTTATCCCTCCAGTGGAAGGACATGTGTGAAAATAAATGGCCACTTCCAGCACTTCTGAAGAATTGTGAATAGATTTCAATGACACAGATGGAATAGGGTCTGAGAATTGCTTCCTTTACTGAATTATAGAAACCAGAAAAGACTAAAATTTTCTTCATGAATAAAAATTCTGTTGGTGGAAGGGAATTGTGAGACACCCAGGATTTTGTCCCTTCAATGGAAGCCTGGGAATCTACCTCTAGGGAATTCATGTTGTGATCACCTGAGGAACAGAAGGCAGGGGGCTACAGATGAGCCTTGGGGAGCAGAAGGTGAGCACTTCCCCCATAAAGCAAGAAAAGGGGAGGGCACTCTTTCACTCCTTCACTCCTGTCATAGCAACTGCTTAATGTTCTCTTATGAAGATTTATTCTGAGTCCTGTCAGCCTTATGGTAATGTTTTCTCAGCTTATTTTATAATTATGAAGTAATTATAAATGGGTGACACAGATACTTAATTCCTCTTTTTCTTTCTGTGTAATGGGGGACATTCTGCCTGAAATTCACATTCTTATTAGCCAACCCTTGTAAATCTTTTAAAATTTTCCTAGTCTAGTGCAAACATGAAAAATAACTGAGAAGACATTCTTTTAGTATCAATTGAATTTTCATTAATAGAGGTTATGATTCTATGAAGAATATTTAAGAAAACAAAACAGAATGGTAGGAAGAAAAACTTAAAAATATGCATATCCTATTACCTAGCTTCTGATGTTGGCAGCAATGAGCTTCGAGTGCTTTGTGCCTATTAACAGAAACATACAGATGAAAAGCAGGACTCTCTGTGGGCCTTACAGTGGTTGCATAGATAAGGCAAAGATGATGAGGCAGGAAAGTTTTCCTTTGACCAAATCATATATACAGCCATTTGAGGTACATTAAACATTTTAGTACTTATTTTTGAATGAAAAGGGGTTTTCTTTTAAGAAAATTCTATAATTAGCATGCATATAAATTATCCCTTTGACTGCAGTGTGGAGAATGTATCTGAATGAAGCAAAGGTGTACCAAGAAGGGCTCTTAGGAGGTTGTTGATCTCATCCTGATGAGAGGCAGCTGTGGCCAGGAGGAAGCTGCTTAGTGATGGAGAAGTAGAGATGCCCATAGATTTAGATCTTTGGGAAGACCTAACGAACAGGCTTGGTGATTGGACATGGAATTTGTTCCAAGCTTTTCTTGTTTATGCACATGTTTCTCCTTAATAGTGTTGTCTTCTGTACAAAAATATTATACTCTTTAACACTGTTGTTACATGCTGCCATTAAGTGATATATAATAACTCATTGACTTTACGCACCATAATTTAATCCTTTGTCCCCATTGTGGGATGCAGAAGCTGTCCTCCAAGCTTTGCTAAGCTATATAATTCTGTGATTGATATATTTGGGCATAAATAACATTCTCTATAGCTGATGATTTATTTAGAATAAATTCCCACCAAAGAATTCATACGATATATGATCATACTAAGATTCATGTGGCAACAAGTGGATATGCCATAACATCCTAATTATATCATTTATTTAAGGAAACAGTCTTCTCAGGTTGATTATATCAAAATTCTTTGATCATGTAAGAGACAGTAATTTGTCTTGACTGCAATAGATCTTCTGGATATAGATTTGTCCTTGCTGCCCACAGTGCATGATATATCAGAACCACCACCCATAGAATAGCAGAACATTTTAGTTTTTTATCATGAAAGAACACACAACATTGCTTCTGAATACAGAACTTATTTTGTACCAAAATAACTGTGGCAGTGGGTTTACACTCATGGAATTAAATGGCCGTATATTATGCCCCATTTCCTTCAAAAGCATCTAGTATCCTGGAATGGTGGAACGGCCCCCTGAAAAGTCAGTTATAGTGCTATTAGGAAACAATACCCTGACATTTTGGAATGGGAGCTTAAGATGTGCAGTATCTGCTTTAAATAAGCAACTGATATGTGGTATATTTCACCCACAGTCAGAAATATGGGTGTGAAAATCAAGAGGTAAAAGTGGGAACAACTCCTCCCATTTCTATACCTAGTCACAGAATATTTGCTCCTTGCCCCTACAACTCTGAGCTCTTGTAATCTGAATGTTGTAGTTCTTGGTGGGGGGACACAATGCTCCACTGAATTGGCCATCTCAGTGGCCATCTGCCCATTTCAGACTTGTCACACCACTAAACCAATAAGGGGAGAAGTTACTATCCTAGCTACATGTTTGTTCTTAATCACAAAGAAGAAATTTGAGTGGCTGATGTACAATGGGTCAGAAAGGACTATGTCTGGAACCTAGTGGATTCTCTTGGGCAGGTTTTAGAATTCCCATGTGCAATATTAAAAGTAAACAGAAAGCTGAAACAATCTAAATAGAAGGACAAAACAAACAAAACTAAGGATTTAGACCATATAGGAATGAATCCATAAAGAAGTAGGGGAAAGTTAACAATAGCAACCACTGCCTTATGAGCAGCTACATAAATAGACTAATACCTGCATGTACATGCACATGTATGCAGTCTGACTTTTTTAAAAATTTTATTTATTTTTGAGAGGGGGAGAGAGAAAACGCGAGTCAGCACGCACACACAGGCACAGGGGAGAGGCTGAGAGAGGGGGAGACACAGAATCCCCCTCCAGGAGGAAGAAGCAGGCTCCAGGCTCTGAGCTGTCTGCACAGAGCCTGATGTGGGGCTTGAACTCAAGAACAGTGAGATCATGACCTAAGCCAGAGTCAGCCACTCAACCGACTGAGCCACCCAGGCACCCTTATTTTTTTTTTTCTTCACTTTTTAGTTAATCCTCCTCCTTTTTTACTTATTTTATATAAGACTTATTATCAGTGGTGGAGAGCATAGGTGGCATCCAGTACAGCCATTAGATTTAAAGAAAAACATTCTTACATGGTTTTAACACATATACCAGGACAAAGTAAATTAAATGAAAATGTTCAGATAGTATATGGGTACACTGCCTTCTTGCAGGATTGGTACAGCCAGAAGGATATCCCTGTCCTTAATGACCAATGAAGGACCGAGTTCAGCTTAGCATAAGAAATAAGTTTCTAATAACATTATACAAGAATGAAACAGGCCTCTTTGTCAATGTAATAAGTTCCCTGCCACTGGGAGCCTAAATGATCCTCAATGGGATTTATGTACTAAGTACAAGATTGTGAAACCAAATCGAGCATTATTGTTTTTGTTTTGCATTTGAGGAAAATAATTGTCAGAGAGGTGATAAAACTTGCCTATCCTCACGCAGCTAACAGTGGCACTAATTGCATATAATAACAAAATGTTGCTCCTCATTTTGCTGGTAACCCAACAGAAACATGAGTAGAACTATTAGATTTTTTTTCTTTCTTTCTAAGAGTTTGAGCCTTCTTGGGAGCCAAGTTCTTTCTGTGTATCAGGCTGCTTATGTGCACCTTACTTTAATATAGATTCAAAGTGCTTTGTTACGTGATATGCAAACCATTTATTTATCCCATTAACCTCTAAAATTTTATAGAAAACTGGCACAACAATACATAACCCAAAGGCAGTAACTGTTGTCCATATATTTCTCATGTTCCTCTTACCTTACCAACCCCAGCCACACACAACATACAGGTATGCAATATGTTTATATGTACATACATACACATATAACACTCATACTCCATATAGTTTCATAAGCATGTGTATTTGATTTTAAACATTTCTCATTGTATTACTGATGCATATTTAAAAATTTAAGTCCAAGTTAGTTCACATATAGTGTAATAATGGTTTCACAGGAGTAGAATTTAGTGATTCATTACTTACATATAATACTCAATGCTCATCCCAACAGGCACCCTCCTTAATGCCCATCACCCATTTAGCCCATACACCCACCCAGTACCCCTCCAGCCACCCTCAGTTTGTTCTGTGTATTAATTAAGAGTCTTTCATGGTTTGCCTCCCTCTTTTTTTTTCTTATTTTTCCTTCCTTTCTCCCATGTTCATCTATTGTGTTTCTTAAATTCCACATATGAGTGACATCATATGATATTTATCTTTGCCTGACTTATTTCACTTAGCATACTACACTATAGTTCCATCTACATTGTTGCAAATGGCAAGATTTCATTATTTTTTTATGGCCAGGTGATATTCCATTGTATAGTATACTTTATCCATTCAACTGATGCATGTTTTAAAAGTAGAATGTGGCTACATTGTTTATATACTTAGCTATCTATGTACAAAACAAAATGTTTTCCCCAGTATTATTGAGATATACTTGACATACAGCACTGTATAATTTTATATATGCTATATAAGGTGTATAGCATAATGACTTACATATATTGTGAAATAGTTAAAACAGTAAGCTTAGTTAATATCCATTATCTAATACAGATACAAAAAATTGCTTTTCCTTGTAATGAGAGCTTTGAGGATTTGCTAATTTAGCAACCTTTAAATATATAGCAGTGTTAACCATAGTCATCCTGTTGTACATTATATTCCCAGTGCTACTTATTCTTATAACTGAAAGTTTGTACCTTTTTGAACAACCTCATCCAATTCCCCTAACTTCAGCCCCTACCTCTGGTAACAATTCCAACCCTTTTTTGTATGAATTTTTATTAAGAATCTACATCTGAGATCATACAAATTTCGTCTTTGTATATGGACTTAATTCACTGGGCATACGGCCTTCAACAGTTCATTCTTGTTACAACTGGCAGCCTTTCCGTTTTTATGGCTGAATAGTATTCTTGCATGTGTATGTATAATACATAAATGACATTTTCTTTATTTTTTATTCATCCATCAATGGACACTTAGGTTGCTTCCACTCTTGGCTATTGTAAATAATGCTGTATGTAGTAAACATGGATGGGGATGCAGATATCTCTTGACACAGTAATATCATATCCTATGAATATATACCCAGAATTGGAATTCCTGGTAATTCTATTTTTAATTTTTGAAGGAACCTCCATACTGTTTTCCATGGACTGTGCCAATTTATAAATCCACAACACAAGGGTTCCGTTTTCTCCATATCCTTATGGCTATTTGTAATCTCTTGTCCTTTGGATGATACCTATGCCAACAGGCATGAGGTGATGTCTCACTGAGGTTTTGATTTGCATTTACCTAACGAGTGATGTTGAGTCCTTTTCAGGTAGCTATTGGCTATTTGAAAATCTTCTTTGGGAAAATATCTATTTAGGTCCTTTTGCCCATTTTTAATTAGATAATTTGTATTGCTATTGAATTATGACTTTATAAATTTTGCATATTAACTCTTTATCATATATGTGATTAGCAAATATTTTCTCCCATTCTCTAAGTTGTCTTTTTAGTTTCTTGATTGTTTCTTTTGCCATGCAGAAGTATTTAGTTTATGTATTGTATTCCCACTTATTTATTTTTTTTCTGTTCCTTATGCAATGATCCAAAAATCCATTGGAAAGATCCATCTCAAGGAGCTTATTTTCTGTTTCTTCCAATAATCTTATGGTTTCAGATCTTAGACTTAAGTCTTTGTTCCATTTTGAGTTTAATTTGTGAGTGGTATAAGTTAAGGGTCTAGTTTTATTTTATGTATCAAAATCCATTTTTCTAGCACCATTTATTGAAAAGACCATCTTTCCTCCATTTGAGTATTATTGTCTCCCTTGTCAAATATCTGTATACCATAGAAACATGGGTTTATTTCTGGGCTCTCCATGCTGTTCCATTTGTCAATGTGTCTTTTAAAAGAGAGAGAGCGAAGAGCATGAGTGGGATAGGAGAGGAGAGAGAAGAAAGAATTCCAAGCAGACTCTGTGCTGTCAGTGCAGAGCCTGATGCGGGGCCTGAACTCATGAACTCTGAGATCATGACCTGAGCCAATATCAAGAGGCAGCCACTTAACCTACTAAGCTATGTAGGCACCCCAATGTGTCTATTTTGACTGCAATAGCATTCCAATATTGCTTGAAATCAGTAAGTGTGATGCCTCCAGCTTTATTTTTCTTTCTCATTGCTTTGGCTATTTGGGGTCTTCTGTAGTTCCATGTAAATTTTAGGATTGTTTTTTTATAAATCTATAAAAAAATGCCAGTGGGATCTTGATAGGGATTACATTGAATCCATAGATGGCTCTTGATGTGGATATTTTAACAGTAAATTATTCCAGTCCTGAACATAGGATATCTTTGCATTTATTTGTGTCCTCCTCAGTTTCGTTCATCAGAGTCTTATAGTTTATTGTGTAAAGACTTGCACTCTCTTGGTTAAATTTATTCCAAAGCATTGTATTGGATTCGATACTGTAGTAAATGGGATTATTTGTCTTCATTTCTCTTTCTGATAATTTTTGTGTATAGAAAAGCTACTGGCTTCTGTATGTTGTTTTTGTATCCTGCAAATTTACTGTATTTGATCTAACAGATTACACAGTGTTTTGTGGAGTTCCTAAGATTTTCTATATATAAAATCATGTCATCTGCAATTAGGGACACTTTTATTTCTTCCTTGCTAATTCTAATGCTTTTTATTTCTTGACTGATGGCTTTGGCCAGAAGTTCTAGCATTATGTTGAAAAGGAGTAATGAGAATGGGTACCCTTATCTTCTTTGTGATCTTAGAAGAAAAGCTTTCAACCTTTCACCACTGAGTATATTAGATGTGGGCTTGTCATATAGGCTTTGTTATATTGAGGGACAGTCCTTCTATACCTAGTTTAACAGGTTTTTTTCATGAATGAATACTGAATTTTGTCAAATGCATTTTCTGCATCTGTTGAAATGATATGATTTTTATCTTTCATTCTGTTAATAAGGAATATCACACTTATTTGCATATAACGAATCATCCTTGCATCCCAGGAATAAATTTTACTTTATCATGGTAAATGACCCTTTAAATGTAGTGCTGAATTTGGTTTGTTAGTATTTTACTGATACTGTTTGCATGTATGTAATTCAGGGATGTTGGTCTGTAGTTTTCTCTTCTTGCAGTGTCCTTTTTCGGCTTTGGTATGAGGGTAATGCTTAAGTGAGTTTGAAAGAGTTCCCTCCTATTCAAATTTTTTTCTTATGCACATATTTTTTATTGCTTAAGTATAATTAATATACAGTGACATATTAGTTTCAGGAATACAGCATTGATTCAGCAATTCTGTACATTATTCACTGTTCACAATAAGTAGTCCCCATCTGTCATCACATAACATTATTACAATATTATATACTATATTCCCTATGCTATACTTTTCATCTCCATGAGTTATTTATTTTATAACTGGAAGTTCATACCTCTTTTTTAATTTAAATTTTTAATATATTTTTTACTAATTTTTAGAATTTACATCCAAATTAGTTACCATATAGTGCAACACTTATTTCAAGAGTAGATTCCTTAACACCCCTTACCCATTTAGCCCATCCCTCTCACACAACCCCTCCAGTAACCCTCTGTTTGTTCTCCATATTTAAGAGTCTCTTATGTTTTTGTCCCCCTGCCTGTTTTTACATTATTTTTGCTGCCCTTTCCTTATATTCATCCATTTTGTATCTTAAAGCCCTCATATGAGTGAAGTCATATGATAGTTGTCTTTCTCTAATTTTGTTTAGCATGATACCTTTTAGTTCCATCCATGTAGGTGCAAATGGTAAGATTTCATTCTTTTTGATTGCTGAGTAATACTCCAGAGTGTGTGTGTGTACGTGTGTATATGCGTGTGTATATACCACTTCTTCTTTATTCATTCATCGGTTGATGCACATTTCAGCTCTTTCCATACTTTGACTATCGTGGATAGTGCTGCTATAAACATGGGGGTGCATAGGTCCCTTTGAAACAGCACACCTGTATCCCTTGGATAAATACCTGGTAGTGCAATTGCTGGGTTGTAGGGTAGTTCCATTTTTAATTTTTTGAGGAATCTCCATATTCAAGTTTTTGGGAGAACTTTGAAAAAGGTTGGCATGAATTTTTCTTTAAATGTTTGGTACAAGTTGGGGCGCCTGGGTGGCTCAGTTGGTTAAGTGTCCGACTTCGGCGCAGGTCATGATCTCACGGTTCATGAGTTCGAGCCCCGCGTCAGGCTCTGTACTGACAGCTAGCTCAGAGCCTGGAGCCTGTCTTCAGATTCTGTGCCTCCCTCTCTCTCTGACCCTCCCCTGATCACACTGTCTGTATCTCTCTCTCAAAAATAAAAAAAAGTGTTTGGTAAAAGTTACCAGTGAAGCTAATTGTAAGCCACCTGCACTTTTCTTCCTTAGAAAATATCTGATAACCAATGAGATCTCCTTACTAATTGGTCTGTTCATATTTTCTGCATCTTTCTGATTCAGTCTTGGTAAGTTGTATGTTTCTAAGACTTTATTCATTTCTTCTAGATTATCCATTTCTTTTAGTTTGCCCAGTGTGATGGCATATAGTTGTTCATTGTAGTCCTTTGTATTACTGTGGTATCAGTTGTAGTGTTTCTCTTTCATTTACAGTTTTGATATGGGTCCTCTCTCATTTTTCTTGACTAGGCTAGCCAAAGGTTTGTCAGTTTCATTCTTTTCAATGAACCAGTTTTTATTTTGATTAATCTTTACTATTTTCTTATTTTCTATTTCACTTAGTTCTTTACTAATCTTTATTCTTTCCTTTTGGTAACATTTGGCTCAGTTTGTTTCTCCTTTTTCCAGTTCCTGGAGCTATAGAGTTAGGTTGCTTATCTGATATCTTGTTATTAATATGGGTATTAATCGCTATGAACTTCATATTTCGAACTGCTTTTGCTGCATCCCATGATTTCTGGTATGTTGTGTCTCCATTTTCATTCATTTCGACAAGCTGTTTAAATTTCCCTTTAATTTATTCTTTGTTAGATTATGCTCAGGAGCATAATCCTTAATAGCTACTTCTTCATGAGTTTGCCAGTTTTTCTCCTGTTAATGATTTCTATTTTCATATCATTGTGGTCAGAGAAGATACCTGGTATGATTTTAATCTTCTTCAATTTGCTAAGCCTTGTTTTATGTACTGACATATTGTTTATCCTAGAAAATGTTTCATGTGTGCTTGAAAAGACTATATATTTTGCTGCTGTTTAGAGTACTCTTTTTATGGGGTGCCTGGGTGGCTCAGTCAGTTAAATGTCTGACTTCAGCTCAGGTCATGATCTCACAGTTTGTGAGTTCAAGCCTTGCATCGGGCACTGTGCTGATAGCTCAGAGCCTGGAGCCTGCTTTGGATTCTGTGTATCCCTCTCTTTCTGTCCCTTCCCCACTAATGCTCTGTTTCTGCCTCAATAATAAATAAAACATTAAAAAAAAAAATTTAGAGCACTCTATTTATGTCTGTCAGCTCCCTATGGTCTATAGGATTGTTCAAATTCTGTTTCCTCAAGAAACTGATCCCATTCACAATTGCANCCCCTTCCCCACTAATGCTCTGTTTCTGTCTCAATAATAAATAAAACATTAAAAAAAAAATTTAGAGTACTCTATTTATGTCTGTCAGGTCCCTATGGTCTATAGGATTGTTCAAATTCTGTTTCCTCAAGAAACTGATCCCATTCACAATTGCACAAAAAACATAAAATACCTAGGAATAAACCTAACCAAAGATATAAGAGATCTGTATGATGAAAACTATAGAAAACTTNCCTCAGCCCCTCTGGGAAACAGTGTGGAGGTTCCTCAAAAAATTAACAATAGAACTCCCCTATGACCCAGCAGTAGCACTGCTAGGAATTTACCCAAGGGATACAGGAGTGCTGATGCATAGGGGCACATATACCCCAATGTGCATAACATCACTATCAACAATAGCCAAACCATGGAAAGAACCTAAGTGTCCATCAACTGATGATGGATCAAGAAGATGTGGTACATTTATACAATGGAATACTACATGGCAATGAGAAAGAATGAAATCTGGCCATGTGTAGCAACATGGATGGAACTAGAGGGTGTTATGCTGAGCAAAATAAGTCAGGCAGAGAAGGACAGATCCCATATATTTGCACATATAGATGGATTAGGAAGAAGTTAATGGGGGACCATGAGGGAGGAAAAGGGGAAAAATAGTGGGGGAGAGGAAGGGAGGCAAACCATGAGAGACTCCTGAATGCTGAGAACAAACTGAGGGCTGATGGGGGTGAGGGAGAGGGGAAGGGGGTTGATGAGCATGCGGGAGGGCACTTTGGGATGAGCCCTGGGTGTTATATGTAAACCACTTGACAATAAACTATTAATAAATAAATAAATAAATCTTTTTTAAAATCCTGTTTCTTTATTGATTCTCTGTCTGGAATATATCCATTATTGAGACTGCAGTAATTAAACACTTCAACTAGATTATTTTGCTATTTATTTCACTTTTTTTAGTTCTATTTTTTAAATATATTTTGGTGCTACAATGTTAGGTTTATAATTATTTACAACTGTTATATATTCTTGATGGATTGACCCCCTTCATTATTATATAATGAGCTTTCTTTCTTTTTACCTTTTTAACAGAAATTCTATTTTGTCTCATATAAGTATAGCTACTCCTAATTTTGGGGTGTTTTACCCTTTGCATGAAATACCTTTTCCTTATCTTCACTCAGTATATATGTCTTTTAAAGTTAAAGTAAGTCTCTGGTAGCCAACATATCAATGAATTTTATTTCTTATCCATCACTCTATGTCTTTAATCAGACTGAAGAACTTAATCCATCTACATTTAAAGTTACTATTGATAGACTATTGCCATTTTAAAAAATATTTTCTGTTTTACAGATGCACACTTTCCTTATCCTGTCTTGTTTGTGGGGTTTGATGTCTTTCAGTATCTGTGTGCTTGAGGATCTTAATGTGTCTTTTTCTGGAATTTCACTTGGGGTTACCATGAGGCTTACCTAAAATAAATTAAAACACCCTATTTCAAAAATTAGAATACCCTGTTTTAAACTGAAAACAAGTTCACTTGATAGCATTCCTAAACTTCCTTTTCATATTAGGTTATTGACATTATAGTTTATGTATTTTTAAATTGTGTATTCAGTAGCACCTTATCATAGTCATGGTTAATTTTACTTCATTTGTTTGGATTATAACATAGATTATAAGTTAATCACACATCAATATTACCATGCTACAGAATTAAATTTTGATCATATGTTTACACATTACCAGTGAGTTGCATACAACTATCCTGTATTTTTATGATGTCAATTAGCATACTTTCCTTCACTGAAAGAACTTCCCTTAGTATTTCTTGTAAAGTAGGTCTCATAGTAATGGACTTACTCAGTTTTTGTTCAGGGAAGTTGTTATCTCTTCTTTTTTCATAAGCTTTGCCAAATAGAGAATTCTTGGTTAACATTTTTGTGCTTTCACTACTTTGCATATATCACCCCATTCTCTCCTGAACTATAGTTTCTCTCGAGAAATCTGCACATAGTCTTAATAGGTTTCCTTGTATGTAACCTGTTTTCTTTTCTCTTGCTTGTTTCAAAATTGTTTTGAATTCTGATAATTTAATAATAATGTGTCTCAGTGTCGCCCTATTCACATTCAACCTACTTGGGGTCTTTTGGGCCTTATGGGTCTGGATGTACATTTCTCTCCCTAGGCTTGGGAAATTTTGTATCCATTACTATTTTAAATATACTTATTGTCCCTTTCCCTTTCTCTACCCCTTAGGGCATTTTCATCATATGTATGTATTCTTTTGATGGTGTCCTAGATTTCCTTTAGGTTTTCTTTTTTTTTTTTTTTTTCCTTTTGTCCCTCTAGATAATTTCAAACAGCCTATCTTCTTTTTGAGTGGTTCTTTGTTTTGCAGGGTCACAACTGATGTTGCAGCTCTCAAGTTCAGTTCAATTATTGTATCCTTCAGGTCTAGGAATTGTGTTTTGTGTTTTTGATGGTTAGTGTTTCTTTTAACTTTTTGTTTATGCATCATTTTCATAATTTTACCATCTGTATGTTCTTGAAGTTCAAACTTATTTAAAAGAATTATTCTGAATTTTTGTCTGAAAGTTCATAAATCTCCATTTCTTAGGGTCAGTTATTGGGACTTTATTAGTTTCCTTTGGGTGATGTCATGTTACACTGGTGTGTGTGTGTGTGTGTGTGTGTGTGTGTATGTATGTGTGTGTGAGAGAGACAGACAGACAGACAGACATCCTTGGTTCCTTACATTGGTATCTGTGCATTTTAGTGAGTGTTCTCCTTCCAGACACCTCAGGTTCACATTGGCAGAGACTGTTCTTCACTAGTCAGCTTGGTTTTGGTTCCTTGATGTGTCAGCTGGTAAAGTCCATAGAATGGACTCCTAAGTTGCCTGGATCCTCTGGTCAGGTTTCTGAGACAGTTGGAATTGGTGCCATACTCAGCAGGTGGTGGGGCTATGAATTAGCTTCCTTGCTGTGGAAGGGCAGCAGAACAGGCCCCAAGTCCTCAGCCCATTCCATGAGGACCCTCAAATCAGGCCAGACTTTACTCAGTAACCTGGCCAGATGGAGCCACTGGGTTTTCTTTGTAGATGGGGAAATCCAGGAGCTGTGCTCTCCATTCAACTGACACTCTAAACAAGGCTGTGGGATGGTCTATACAGCTTCCCATGTATTCTGGTTAGGTTTACCATTCAGGAGAGTTGAAGGCTACATTCAGCAGTGAGCAGGCTATGAATTAATGTTCCTGCACAGGCCAGCCCCTAAGGTTGGCAAGCCTCCTGTTTGGGGATCAAATTTGACAGATGTATACAGCAAAATTCCTGTCTTAGCTCTGTAGGTGAATAGGCCCATTTACCTAGCTCTACTCAAGTGTCTCTGTAATCTGATTTTCAGGATGAGCTACACAGATCCCTGGTTAGGCTGGGCTATAGGCAGTATTTAGCAGCATGCATGACTATAAATTAGCTTCCCTGCTGGTTGGGTTGCAGAACAGGCCCCATTTCTGGAAAATTTGTTTTTTGTGTGTGGATCAAATTATAAATGTGTGCTAAAGTCTCTGAACAGAAGGAACCACTACCTTGGCTCTGTAGATACTGAGTCACTGGCCAGGATCCCCCCCATTCAAGTGCTGCTATAACCAGGATTACAGGGTGGACTACCAAGATTCCCAGGAGCTCTGGTTCCTGGTTTGGAGTGTTGAAGGCTGTCATCAGCAGTGGATGAGACTACAGATCACCTTTCCAGCTGTGGTGAGGGGAGCCACTGAGAAGGTCCTAAGGTTGGCAAGAATCTTATTTGGGGAACAAGTCAGGCAGAGCTGTGTATCAGGCTCTCTGGCCAGAGTGGGTCACTGGGTTGGTGTGCAGACTGGCAGACCTGCTGGTCAAGATGATACATTGAGTATTACTGGACCAAGCAGTTTCCTAGGTTTCGGGTCAGGCTTCCAAGCCAGGCAGAGTCAGGAGCTACACCCAGCAGGGAGTGGGACTATAAATTAGCCCCCTTGCCTGGGAAGACTAGAAGAATCTGCTCCAAGGCTGGCAGTGTTCTTTGGGGACTTGACTGACACTGAGCCATGCCCCCAAGTTTCCTGTCAAACAGGGTCGTTGGCTTTGCTCTACAGATGGTCAGGGCTTCTGGCCAAGCTCTTAGCTCTAGTGTTGCTTGGCTATGTAGCTTCCTAATTGCTCCAGCCAGGCTTCCTGGTTGGGTGGGTCCAGGAGCTAAACTCGACAGTAGATACAGTTATGACTTAGCTCCCCTGCCTGGGAAGAGGGATAGATCAGGCTCCAGGGATGGCAAAGATCTTTGTTGGAGATCCCAAACCTGTGCCCTACCAAGTTCCCTGATCGGACTGTGCCACCAGCTTGGCTCTGTAGGTAAGCAAAGCTACTAACTGGAATTTCTACTTGGGTGCTGCAAATAGGAACTCAGTCTGCCAATTTGTGAACACTGGTTGCTACAAGCCCCTCCTTGCTCTTCCTCACAGTCCAACTCTCAGTGGTCAGACCCTGTAGATCTCCCACATAATACCCATAAAGACCCAAGTAGGCCTACCAGAAAGCAACTCACAATGTTGGCGGTGGGGTTGGATGTCTACCTGGGCTCTTTTGTTTTCCTCCAGAACAAAGTACAGGGTCAGGGGGAGTCCTCTTACCCTTCTAATACAGTTCATCTTCACGTCAGTGGAACAGGAGATCTGCTTCTGCCTTACCCTTTGTTCTAAGGTTTCCATGGTGGTGACTTCTCCATGAATAGTTATTACTCTTCTTGTGAAGGAGAAGAAAGTCAGTGATGGTGACATCGCTCCTCACACACCAGAGTTTCTAGTTCTCCTATCCATCCAAAAACATGAAAGGATTATAATTCCCCATACCTTTGAAGTTCAATATGGCCATGTGACTTGATTTATCTAATGAAACGGGACTATGAACTAAGAGTCATCCTGAAGCCTGGTATTGAGATATTAATATCCTAAGATGGTAGAGTCCCCAGTGGATCAGATCCTTGTAGGACTACAGATAGCTGAGGCCCCTCTCACACTTAATTAGCCATGTAGCATGCACAAGAAATAGTTCTTGTTGTTTTAAGCCACTGGATTTGATTGTTACTGCAGCAGATCCTAATCTATCCTGATACACGTGGCTGCCAAGCCCTATGTTAGAGATTGAATCTGCAAACATCTCTGTGAGATAGACATTACTTCCAGTTCCTAAATGAGAAAATTTAGGTTCAGTTTTTAACATGCTTTAAATCACACAGTGAGTTAGAGTCCATAGAGTTGGGAGAGACAGTGGTCCATATTTGTAAGTTAAGGATTTGGGTTTGATGCTAGAAAGAATCATTTGTTTTTTCCAAAGGGAAACCTTTCTATAAGCTTTGACAGTCCCTTCTCTTAACAGCATTCATCTTTGTAATGATAGGACCAGAAGAATATGGAACTAACTCCACACAGAACACCCCCAAGATGGAGTTCTTGGATGAGATCAAATGAGAGTGACTATGGTAGAGGCAGGGAGCTAGGAAGGAATTATCTGGAAAAATGACCATAAATTTTACATTCAAAAGAAAGGTTTTCTCTGGAAAGAAGACCCACAGGAAGATGGAAATATAATCCAGTAATCTATAGTTGTTTCTAATCTGTCTGAAACGGTACCTGTTTGAATTGTAGGTGATAAAATATCACACTAGAAGAGGTCATGCAAGTAAATGTACATGAGGTTGGGGGCAGGAGGGAAAGAAAGGAAAAGGAAAGAATTGAAGGGATCAATTCTGGTAAGTTAGGTGTAGAAAAGCCACATCATAATATTGTGAGTTCCAACCATTATCTGAATTGTCCAGTGTGGAATCCAGGGAGGAATGACAAAATTTTCACTGTAGTAAGGATATAAGCTTTCATGTCGACTGGCCCATTAAAACCCCTTTCTTACTTGACTGGCTATGATCTTCATAAGATGATGGAAATGTTTGATTCTGTACATAGAAAGCAAGAAAAGGAAAATCTCCAAGTTCATCTTCTTAAAATGTCTCATCTGTAAAAAAAAAAAAACCAACAAACTAATTATCCCTTTACCTGGAATGTTCTCCCACAGATGGAGACATATGGTCCCTAAACAAAATTGCTGTCTAAAGTGAACTACATAAACCTGTTGTTTTATGCTTTAGCAAAATAATGTTAAAAGAGGCAGAATGATTTACTTGAGGTCAAAGCTTGAGGTAGAGCAGAACAGAGAAGCCCTGTGCTCTCCCTTGACCCTGCATATAGCCCTTCATTTGGTTTTGTCTAATGTGCCACCACTGAAGTACTCAGATGCTCTCTTTGTCTCTTTCCTCCCTTCCCTGGTCTGCATCTTGTCCATTAACCTTCACTAAGGACATTGAAACAGCCCCCAAATTACTCTTCCTGCCTCTAGTCTCTCTTTCCTGTCCCATCTCTAGTAGATGACAGAATGGTTTTTCAAAATAACAATTGAATCACATCACTACCCTGATTTTAAGGTCTTCTGTGGTTCCTTAGAATGAAATCAAAACACCTTATGACTGAGAAAACCCTTCCCAAAGAGGCATCTCTATTTTTTTGTCTTATTCCCTAAAAGATGCTTAAAGCACTTTCCTTTTAGTTCTATGGAACCATGAGTAGTTTTGTTTGTCTGTATTCTCACCCTTTATTTCCTCCAAAAACTCCTACTTACCCTTTAAAATCAAAAGTAGGCATTTCTTTCTCCAAGAAAGACATCTTCAAGATGTCTCCCTAGACATCCCACTTCACCCCAGCATCTTCAGGATGTACTTCATACTTTGTTTCAATTCCATTTCATCTTGACCTTTACCACGAGTAAATTTTGAAGTCCTTGAGATGAGAGAATCAGTGTCACTTATTTTGTATCATGAAACCTATAGTGGTCATGTAAACACAGAAAGGAAGGAAATGAGGGAGAGAAGAAAAAGTGAAGAAGAAAAAAAAGAATACATCAGCTCTCATGTTCCCTGTCTCTTGGTCCATAGCCCTTTAACCCATTTCCTGGCTATTTTTGGCTATAGCTATAAATAAAACGTTACCATGTAGATATTTTGATAGTAAATGAAAATTCTATTACTATATAATTTTCTTCAAATTTAAAAAGAATAGTTAATACAAAAATGACAGGATTTCTGTAGTGAGGTGTTATAGAGGTATTTTGCAAGCTCCAAAGCTGATGTTTGAGGTTGGATGTTGAAATAAGAAAACAATAAAAAGAAGAAAATAAAATACTTTATAGAGTTATATAATCCTTAAATAGCATTCATGGGTAATCTTTTATGTGGTATTCAAAAATGTTATGCTAGGCAGATAGTACTGTTTCCATTCTGCAGAAGAGGAAATGGAGGTTGAGAGAGGAAGTCATTCCTCAAGGCCACCTTCCAAGTCATTGGCAGAACAGGAGACCATATGCAAACCTCTGAACCTCACATCATTAAACTTCACTTTCCATACATCCTGCTGAGCCACTTTGCTTTAAATAAAAAGGCAAGGAAATTTCCTTGCCTTAAATGCTGCTCTAGGTTTGACTGCCCTTTGTTTAGGATTTTATATTCAGCTTTCTATGCAAGTTGTTACAACTCAGCACTTACCCAGTAATCTTCTCCAAGGGAAAGAATAACAATAGTTTTCTTGGATTTATACTTTTTTCCCTAAGATCTCAAAATTACTATTTCTCAGATATCTTCCCCGAAGTTGAAAGTGTATAAAACAAGAGTACATAAAAGAGAGGAAAGAAAAGCCATTGGTCCCATGAAGCCAAGGACTCTTTTTATAACCAAAGACCAACTTCAAATGAAGATTTGATCCCTAACTTAAATTCATGGAAGAATTGTTGCATTAGTACAGGGAATTTATGCTAAAGCATTAAGTATTCCTGGGCCTGGGGACAACAAAATTATTCTTTCATTGGTTCCTTTAATTGATTGATCATTTGGTAAACATTAAGCTCCTATACTGTACCAGGCATTGTTTATACATAGAACTTGTTTGTTTATAAGCTTAAAACCCCAATCTTGGGAACAAAATATAGTGGAATCTTCTCTCTTTCTCAATTTCATTCTTGAATTATATATTTCCATGCCAACAGGCTTTCTAATTGCGCAGGTTTGAATTGCTCTGCTGATGTGAGTTTCATTACCTCTAGAGGTTCCTACAGTTGAATAGGTTGCTGCTTCCTTTGGTCAGTTTTGGGAACAGATAATTCTCTCACCCTCAGGGAATGACGGAAGCACAGGGAGGCCAACTCATTAGGAGACTTTGTAAAGCTTCCCCTTGGTACTGCATTAGACTAGCAGACTGTAGTCTGCTTTAAGACAAAAGAAACCCAACTATAATTAAATAGTCACAGAAATTCTTTGTGAGTTTCTGTCTTTACACATTTAGAAGGACACTAATTAGGTGGGGAGTCCTTGTATGCCAAGCTCTCTTGAGGCATGGAGCAGGGGCCTACCTTGGAGGATTCCTCTCTGACCAGCAGCAGTGTTTGGCCTCCTCATTGATTCTCTAAATTATGTTTGCCCCACTAATAAAGCCCTAACAGTGGGAGCCAGAAGGCTGCCTGCCTTTCTCCATCCAGGGAACTCAGCTTTCCTCCAGTGTAGGCTGCTGGCCATGAATGACCCCTTTGTCTTTATCTCAAATGTTTTGGCAGTGCTTCTGAAAACAGTGGTGAATGAAAAGCCACATGGTTCTAATTGTTTTCTCTGGGATCAGACTGATTTCCTTAGGGTGTCTACCCATCCCACACACACACACACAGTCACTCACATACAAACTCATACACGGTGCTTTGGGATCAACGCTGTACTAACACGTTCTAGCTAATACCCCCAAACTGTATTTTTTTTAAGTACCAAAATATACACAATTATTTTGAGAAAGAACATCATCTCTTCCTGTTGGGTTATCGACCAGTTGAAAACAATGGGGTGTGATTTTTTCTTTCCAATTAGAAGGTACACTAAGCCAAGAAAAGCCACCTGTCTGTATCAGAGAAGGTATTAAAACCTTGAGGAGAGGGTTGCAATTTCTTGAATGAAGAAACAAATGAATAAACAATGAAGAAGAAATGAAGGGGATGGAAGAAACTTCTCATTCCAAAACTGTGTACGTATTGTTTGGATGTTTACCTTAACCCAGTCATTAAGTCAGGGTATCTAAACTATTGAATTTTAGGCTGAATGATTCTTTGTTTTAGGGGCTGTTCTGTGCATTGTAAGGCACTGAGTAGCATCACTGCCTCTACCTACTAGATAGCAGTAGCAGTACCCTTCCCCCAGTTGTGGCAATCAAAATGTCTCTGATCTTACTATCTATCCACTGTTGGGGTAGGGAGTACAAAATCATCGCTGATTGAAAACCACTGAGTTAGATTAATCAAAAGAACAACAGTTGTGGAAAAGTTCATGAGAGCGAGTGCTAGAACTAGCACCTGGTAGGTAAGAACCCTAGCTTGTCTATTCCTGACCTATTACCCACCCTCCCTGTTATAAAGTCATGGCGATTTCATGAGAAATCACATACAAAGTGCTGAGTACAATGCCATGTACAAAGCAAAAGGGGAATATACATTAACTGATGTCAATATCATCCTGATGGTTATCTCTGCCATTTAACTTGGATGACAGACCTCTTGTCTGAGAACATGATGCTCTCTTCATGTATCTGCTGTGTGCATTTCATGCTGTTTGTGTTCATCAATTCTAGAGTTTCCCACCTCCATATTTCAGACTCAAGAACAGCAAGGACTCTGGCCTCACCTATGACCCTTGGGCTCTCTCCTGGGGTTTGCACATGCCAGGGGCTGAGAAAGAAAGATGTTTACCACAGATGGAATGGCTGCTGACATTTTAACAAGCACGTTCTGCAGGCCTTTGACCAGCCGGGGCCATAGGTCAGATTTCTGGCTCTCCCATTTTCCTTCCTCCAAAAGAAAAGGTCTTTGGTGCTAATAGATACCTTCAGCCTCTGGTTACAGCCTGGGAAAGAGGAGGAATCTCTGCAGTGTGGCCTTTACAGAGGTTTCCACACCTCACACCAATGCTCATACCAACAGTCCCCTACCCAGCATGGCTCAAATTCTGTTCCATGGACCTGCCTCCTCTCTGGTCCTCAGGGCTTGATTTCCCTCTTGATTTCCATCTCCTTTTCATTCCCTTTAATAGAGATGTACAGCAGCCTCTTCACTACCCCCTATCTCCAGTGCATCCTCCAAGCCACCAACCAGTATTATTTTTCTAAAATGCAACTATATTTATCATACCCTGCTTAAAAAATCTTCCATGGCTCTCCTTTTCTTTTGGGTCAAAGGTCTCAGTTTGACATGCAGTCCCCTGACTGTCCTGACCCTTGCCTACCTCTCTTCAACTTTCAAGAAATAGCTCTCTTCCTTGTGTCCCATTAGCTGTCCGTTCCTTGGAAACAGGGAACTCCATGCAATTCCCTGAAAATGCCCTATTTGTTTTTAGAGCAGATGCATCCTCTCAGCACTATAGACGGGATGCTCAGGGCCAATGATATTGTCAAGAGCCTGCAAAAGTGTTTGAGGTCTGGAAAAGAGATGGATCGGATTATATTTTTGAAAAGAAAAGTGAGAATGCAAAATGAATAAACACTTAATTAAAAATCCCCAAAACAGCACATCAACTATAACTCAATTCATACAATCCTATATAAATATGGATTAAATTACACAAGTTATTGTGCCAAAACTGAAAAATTGGAAGTATAATCTGAGCTGTGCATATGTATATATATTTGATAGAAAATGAGGTTGGGGCTCCCGCCATCAGGAGAGGCTTGAATGTGAAAAGATTTTAAAATGTTTCTTGGAACCCTGGATATTTGCATGTATCTCCCCCACCCCGTCCCAGTTGTATTGATATAATTTACATTCAATACCATGTAAGTTTCAGGTGTATGGCCTAATGACTTGACACACATAGATATTGTGAAGTGGTTACAGGAATAAGTTAACATTTATTACCTCATATACTTAAAAGCAAATGTTTTCATTGTGATGAGAACTTTTAGGATTATTCTTAGCAACTTTAAAAAAGACCATACAGCTTTCTGAACTACAGTAATTATATGGTACATCTCCAACACTTATAAGTAGAAGTTTGTACGTTTTGAACATATGTACCGAATTCCCCCATCCCTATGCCAGGCCTCTGATAACCACAAATTTGATCTGTTTTTCTATGATTTTTTTAACATTCCAATTATAATTGAGATCATACAGTATTTGTTTTTCTGACTTATTTAACTTAACACAATGCCCTCAAAATCTATTCATATTGGAATGGATTGGATTGAATTGCCAGGATTTCCTTTTTTATGGCTGAATGGTATGCCATTGTATATATATGTCATATATACTTTATCCATTCATTTGTCAGTGGACACTTAGGTAATTTCCATGTCTTGAGTATTGCAAATAATGCTGCAATAGATGTAGGAGTGTAGATATCTCTTCAATATAGTGATTTGGTTCCTTTGGCTATATACCCAGGAGTGGAGTTGCTGACATGGTATTTATATGTTTAACTACAGGAGGAACCTCCATACTATTTTCCATAGAGGCTATACCAATTTTCATTCTCACCAACAGTGCACAATTGTTGCCTTTTCTCCAGAGCCTCACTAACATTTGTTACTTGTTGTCTTTTTAATGATAGCCATTCAAGCAGGCATGAGGTGATGTCTCATTGATGTTTTGTTTTGCCTTTCCCTAATGATGACTGATAATTTTTCAGGTACCTTTTGGCTATTTGAATATCTTCATTGGAAAAAGATCTGTTCATATCCCTTGCCCATTTTTAAATTGGATTTTGTTGTTGTTGTTGTTGTTGTCTTTACTACTGAGTGGTAGTTCTTCATATATTTTGGATACTAACCTCTTACCATGACAGATGATTGCAAATATTTTCTCATATTCCATATGTTTCCTTTTCATTTTGTTGACTTTCTTTTGCTGTGCAGAAGCTTTCAAGTTTGATGCAGTCCAACTTATTTTCTGTTGTTGTTTCTTGTGTTTTAGTAACCTATCCAAAAATCATTGCCAAGATCCATGTCAAGAATTTTCCCCTACATTTTCTTCTAAGAGTTTTACAGTTTCACTTCTTACATTTAAGTCTTTACTCTATTTTGAGCTAACGTTTGTGAATAGTAGAAGATGAGAGTATAGTTTCATTATTTTACATGTGAATATCCAACTTTCCCAACACCATTTATTGCAGAGATGTTCTTTTCTGCTTTGAATACTCTTAACTCCCTTGTCAAATAGTAATTAACTACATATGCATAGGTTTACATCTGGGCTCCTTTTTCCCTTTTCTAAATTGTTTGTTAAAAATTACATCCAAGTTAGTATATAGTGCAACATTGATTTCATGAGTAGATTCCTCAATGCCCCTTAGTCCATCCCCTCAACAATCCCTCCAGTAACCTTCTATATTTAAGAGTCTCATGTTTTTGTCCCCCTCCCTGTTATGTTATTTTTGCTTCCCTTCCCTTATGTTCATCTGTTTTGTATCTTAAAGTCCTCATATGAGTGAAGTCCTATATTTGTCATTCTTTAATTTCACTTAGCATGATACCCTCTAGTTCCATCCATGTAATGGCAAATAGCAAGATTCCATTCTTTTTGATTACTGAGTAATACTCCATTGTATGTATATACCACATCTGCTTTATCCATTCATCCATTGATGGATATTTGGGTGCTTTCCATACTTTAGCTATGTTGATAGTGCTGCTATAGACATTGGAATGCCTGTGTCCCTTTGTAACAGCACACCTGTATCCCTTGGATAAATACCTAGTAGTGCAATTGCTGGGTCGTAGGGTAGTTCTATTTTTCAATTTCTTGAGGTATCTCCATACTGTTTTCCAGAGTGGCTACACCAGTTTGCATTCCCACCAGCAGTGCAAAAGAGATCCTCTTTCTCCACATTCTCACCAGCATCTGTTGTTGCCTGGGCTGTTAATGTTAGCCATTCTAACAGGTGTGAGGTGGTATCCATTGTGATTTTGATTTGTATTTCCCTGATGATGAGTGACCTTGAGCATCCTTTCATGTGTCTATTGGCCATCTGGATGTCTTCTTTGGAGAAGTGTCTGTTTGTGTATTTAGCCCATTTCCTCACTGGATTATTTGTTTTTTGGGCATGGAGTTTGATAAAGTCTTTATAGATTTTGGATACTAACCCTTTAACAGATAATGTCATTTGCAAATATCTTCTTTCATTCCGTTGGTTGTCTTTTTTTTTTTTTTTTCCTGATGGTGTCCTTCACTGTGCAGAAGTTTTTATTTTGATGAGGTCCCAAAAGTTCAGTTTTGCTTTTGTTTCCCTTGCCTTCAGAGAAGTGTTGAGTAAGAAGATGCTGTGGCCAGGGTCAAAGCGTTTCTTGTCGGCTTTCTCTTTGAGGATTTTGATGTCCTTCCTGGCTTACATTTAGGTCTTTCATCCATTTTGAGATTATTTTTGTGTATGGTGTAAGAAAGTGGTCCAGGTTCACTTTTCTGCATCCAGTTTTCCCACAACCACTTGCTGAAGAGACTATATTCCATTGAATATTCTTTCCTGCTTTGTCAAAGATTAGTTGGACATACATTTGTGGGTCTGTTTCTGTGTTTTCTATACTATTCAATTGATCTCAGTGTCTGTTCTTGTGCCAGTACCATACTGTCTTGATGTTTAAAGCCTTGTAATACAGTTTGAAGTCTGGGATTGTGATGCCTCCTGCTTTGGTTTTCTTTTTCAAGATTGCCTTGGCTTTTCGTGTTCTTTTCTGGTTCCATACATTTTAGGATGGTTTGTTCTAGCTCTGTGAAGAATGCTGGTGTTATTTTGATAGGGATTATATTGGATATGTAGATTGTTTTGGGTAATATTGATATTTTAATAATATTTGTTTTTCCTATCCTGGAGCATAGAATATTTCTCCATTTTTTGTGTCTTTCTTCTTCAATTTATTTCACAAGCTTTCTATACTTTTCAGTGTATAGAATTTTCACCTCTTTGGTTAGATTTATTCCTAGGTATTTTATGGTTTGAGGTGCAATTATAAATGAGATTGATCCCTTGATTTCTCTTTCTGCTGTTTCATTGTTGGTGTATAAGAATGCAATCGATTTCTGTGCATTGATTTTATATCCTACCACATTGCTGAATTCATGGATCAGTTCTAGCAGTTTTTTGGTGGAATCTTTAGGGTTTTTCACATATAGTATCATGTCATCTGCAAAGAGTGAAAGTTTGAACTCCTCCTGGCTGATTTGGATGCCTTTTATTCGCTTGTGTTGTCTGATTGCTGAGGCTAAGACTTCCAATACTATGTTGAATAACAGTGTCGAGAGTGGACATCCCTGTCTTGTTCCTGACCTTAGTGGGAAAGCTCTCTGTTTTTCCCCATTGAGGGTGATATTAGCATTGGGTCTTTCATATATGGCTTTTATGATCTCAAGGTATGATCCTTCTATCCCTGCTTTCTTAAGGGTCTTTATCAAGAAAGGATGTTGTATTCTGTCAAATGCTTTCTCTGCATCTAGTGAGAGGATCATGTGGTTCTTGCCTTTTATTTATGTTATGAATCACATTGAATATTTTGCAGATATTGAACCAGCCCTGTATCCTAGGTATAAATAATACTTGGTTGTGGTGAATAATTTTTTTTGATGTATTGTTGGATCTGGTTGGCTAATATCTTGAGGATTTTTGTATCCATGTTCATCAGGGAGACTGGTCTACAGTTCTCTTTTTTTAGTGAGGTCTTTGTCTGGTTATGGAATCAAGGTAATGCTGATTCCATAGAAAGAGTTGGGAAGTTTTCCTTCCATTTCTATTGTTTTGGAACAGCTTCAAGAGAATAGGTGTTAACTCTTCCTTGGTTGTGATCTCTCCTCTTTCATTCTTGATTTTATTTATTTGGGTCCTTTTTCTTTTTGATCACACTGGCTAAGGGTTTATCAATTTTGTTAATTCTTTCAAAGAACCAGCTTCTGTTTTCATTGATCTGTTCTACTTTTGTTGTTGTTGTTGCTGTTTGGTTTCAATAGCATTGATTTCTGCTCTAATCTTTATTATTCTTGTCTTCTGCTGGTTTGGGGCTTTATTTGCTGTTCTTTTTCCAGCTCTTTGAGGCAGAAGGTTAGGTATATCTGAGACCTTTCTTCCTTCTTTAGGAAGGCCTGGGTTGCTATATACATCTCTCTTAAGACCTCCTTTGCTGCATCCCAGAGGTTTTGCTGTGGTGTTAACATTTTCATTGGCTTCCATTTACTTTTTAATTTTCTTCTTAACTTCTTGGTTAGCCCATTTGGTCTTTAGCAGGGTTTTCTTTAGTCTCCAAGTATTTGTTATTTTTCCAAAAAAAGTTTTGTGGTTGATATTGAGTTTCATTGCATTATGGTCTGAAAATAGGCATGGTATGAGTATTATTATCAATGAGTTTCTTTATGTTTGTGATTAATTTATTTGGGTGCTACCACATTGGAGCATAAATGTTTAAAATTGTTATGTCTTTTTGGTGGATAGACCCCTTAATTGTGATATAATGCCCTTCCTCTCTTGTTACAGTTTTTATTTTAAAATCTAGATTGCCTGATATAAATATGGCTACTCCAGCTTTCTTTTGGTGATCATTAACATGATAGATGGTTCTCCATCTCCATACTTTCAATCTGAAGGTGTCTTTAGGTCTAAAGTGGGTCTCTTGTAAACGGCATATAGATGGATTTGTTTTCTTATCCATTCTGTTCCTCTGTATCTTTTGATTGGAGCATTTAGTCCATTGATATTTAGAGGGAGAACTGAAAGATACGAGTTTATTGCCATTATGTCTCTTGTAGAGTCCGAGTTTCTGGTGGTGTTCTCTGGTTCTTTCTAGTCTTGTTGCTTTTAGTCTTTTTTTTTTTTTTTTTTTCATCTTTTCTCCCCCAGAGAGTCCCCCTTAAAATTTACTGGTAGGCTGGTTTAGAGGTCATGAACTCCTTTAATTTTTGTTTATCTGGGAAACTTTTTATCTCTTCTTCTATTTTGAATGACAGCCTTGCTGGATAATGAATTCTTGGATGCATATTTTTCTGATTCAGCACATTGAATGTATCCTGCCACTCCTTTCTGGTCTGCCAAGTTTCTGTGGATAGGTTTGCTGCAAACCTGATCTGTCTTCCTTTGTAGGTTAAGGACTTTTTTCCCTTGCTCCTTTCCTTATTCTTTCCTTGCCTGAATATTTTATGAATTTGACTATGATATGCCTTGCTGATGGTTGGTTTTTGTTGAACCTGTGTGAGTCATCTGTGCTTCCTGGATTTTGATGTCTGTGTCTTTCCCCAGGGTAGGAAAGTTTTCCTCTATGATTTGCTCACATAACCCTTCTGCCCCTTTTTCTCTCCATCTTCTGGGATCCCTGTGATTCTGATATTGTTTCTTTTTACTGAGTCACTGATTTCTCTTATTCTTAAATCATGGTCTTTTGCTTTACTGTCCCTCTTTTTTCCTTCTGCTTCATTATTCTCCATAAATGTGTCCTCTATATCACTGACTTGCTGCTCTGCCTCATCTGTCCTTGCCACTATGGCATTCATTCGAGGTTGCAGCTCAGTAATAGCATTTTTTATTTCATCCTAACTAGCTTTTACTTCTTTTATCTCTGTAGAGAGGGATTCTAATCTATTTTCGATCCCAGCTAGTATTCTCATTATTGTGATTCTAAATTCTGGTTCAGACATCTTGCTTGTATCGTGTTGGTTAAGTCCCTGGCTGTCGTTTCTTCTTGCTCTTTCTTTTGGGGTGAATTTCTTCATTTCATCGTATTGAAAGAAGAAATGAATTAATAAGGTAAAAAATTAAAATAAAAATGAAAACAACACACACACACAATCAAATGATGCTAGATTCTAGGTGTGTTTTGGTCTGGTTATTGAAAGGAGCTTGACTGATGAGAGAAAAAAGGGGAAAAGAAAAAAAAATTGAAAATTTGAGAAAAATAATACAATGAAATAGAATAACTTGCAAATATCAAAGTGAAGTAGAATTTGAAAAATTTACAAAGCAGAAAAAATTTAGTCAAAAAAGTAAATAGTTTTAATAAAAATTGAAAAAAAAATATATTTTGTCTTTCTGTATTCAAGTAAAAGAAATGAAAAAGAAAAAAATGAAAAAAGAAAATTGAATAGCTGGACCAGTGTACAGACTGAAATACAATTGAAATTACATAGTTTTCCCCTAGAAGTCAAACTATGAAGCACTTTATAGTCTGTAAACTAAGCAGGCATAGAAATTTGTGGTGTTTCTGAGGAGCAAAGTTGGCCCAGTTGGGCAGGGCTTAGTGTAATGGCTCCATTCTCCACCAAATGGCACTGCTTAGCTTACTGGGGTGGGTTGTTGTGGCTCCTGTAGGTGTGTATATGCATCCGCAGGCAGTGTGAAAATGGCATCAACCCAGCTACCCAGTCTAGTATCCAAACTCTGTGCTCTCCCTGACCAGGAATTGCACACCCATCCTTTGTCTCGTTTCTGTCCACTACCCGCTTTTCCACTCTCCATGATCACACCCAGAGGTTGCCAGGCAGCACCTCCTTCCTGAGTTTTATCTGAGATGCAGCTGTGTTTCCCAACCCTTCACTTCTGAGGGACTGTGGCTTTGATCTGCTCAGATCCTCTAGGAAAGGGTCTCACCAAGCAATGGCTGGGTGCTGGCCACACCCAGGAACATTCTCAGGATCTTGCTGCTGCCAATGTCCAGAGACTTGCGGCTGGGTGCCAGCCCACCCCAGAGAAACTTCACATGATCATGTAGTGGCAGCGTTTCTGGGATTTTGGAAAATTATGCATGGCCAGAGGACCTCCCAGATCCACTCTTCTGGGAATTTGCCAGAGCACCACTAGATATTTGAGTTGTGGAATTTCAGACTCTGTGCTCCCCCCATTTATAGAATCTTACTGGAATTTAAACCCTGTCCTTTCTCCTCTCTCCCATTTTAGTTCAGTACCTGCAGCTATTTCTACTTTTCTGCTTTGTCTCCAGCTGCTTTTGTGGGGGGTTCTTTCCTGGTTCTCTTCCTCCAACCCTCCCCTAACCCAGTCTCCATCTTATATCCGCAAGCAAAAATAGCTCCCTGCCCTCCACGGCTCCTCTATCCCCCAGTTCACCTCTCTGTGCCATGTACCTGCTGAGTTCTGTGGTTTAGGTTGTGCAGATTTTTGTGTTAATCCTCAAATCAGTTTTCTAGGTGTGCAGGATGCTTTAGTGTTTATCTGGCTGTATTTCGTGTATGTGAGACAGGAAAAAAAAAAAAAAAGACTTCCGTGCTGTTTTGTCATCTTGGCTCGTCCCCCTGTATCTGGGCTCTTGATTCTTCTCCATTGGTCTATGTGTTGATTTTTATGCTGGTACCATGCTGTTTTGATTGCTTAGCTTTAGAATATAGCTTGAAATCAAAAGTGTGATGCCTCCAGCATCCATAGTTTTGACTTCTTTCTCAAGATTAAAGGTCCTTTGTGTAGTGGTTCAAATTTTATGATTGTTTTTTGCCATTTAGGTGTTTAAAAAAAAAACACTGGAATCTTGATAGGGATTACATTGAATATATAGATCCTTTTGGTAGAATAGACATTTTGACAATATAATTTTTCCAACCCCTGAACACCTTATCTTTGCATGTATTCATGTCATCTTCAATTTCTTTAATCAACATTTCATAGTTTTCAGTGTAGAGATCTTTGATTTCAAGTTAAATTTCTAAGTATTTTACTGTTTTAGAGGCTATTGTAAAATGTATTTATTTCTCTTTCAGGTAGTTCATTATAAATGTATAAAAACATTGATTTCTGTGTGTTAACTTTGTATCCTGAAAATTTATTGAATTTGTTCATTAGATTTAACAGTAATTTGGTGGAGTCCTCAGGATTTTCTATATGTAAAACTATGTAATAGACAATTTTACTTCTTTTTAATTCTGATGTCATTATTTGAGTACTGTGTTGAATAGAAGTGGAAAGAGTGGGCACCCTTGTCATGTTGTCTTTTGTTGTCGTTGTTTTTTTTAATGTAGTCTTCTTCTTGATAATAGAGGAGAAGCTTTAAAACTTTGACCGCTGAAGGGCCTGTGAGTGGCTAAGTTGGTTGAGCATTGGACTTTGACTCAGGTCATGATCTTCCTGTCCATGAGTTTAAGCCCCACGTTGGGCTCTGTGTTAACAGCTCATAGCCTGGAGCCTGCTTTGGATTCTATGTCTCCCTCTCTCTCTGCCCTCCCCCGGTCATGCTCGCTCTCAAAAATAAATACACATTAAAAAAAAAACAAAAAAAAAAACAACTTTCACTACTGAGTAAATTTTAGTTGTGGGATTGTCATATATGGCCTTTATTATGTAGAAGTATGTTCCTTCTATGCCTAATTTGTTGAGAGTTTATCATGAAAGAATGTTTTTTTTTCAAATGCTTTTTGACAACAGCTTTTTCTTCCTCCATTGACTTGATCCTATGATTTTTATCTTTAATTCTATTAATGTGAGTTATTCTATTTATTCCCATATGTTGAAACATCCTTTATTCCCAGGGATGTATCCTACTTGATCATGGGGTATAATTTTTTTAATTTATTTTTAATTTTTTAAGTTTTATTTTACTTCTAGTATAGTTAATATACAGTGTTTTATTAGTTTCAGGTGGACAATATAATGTTTCACCATTTCTATGTATTACTCATTGCTCATCATAGAAGCAAACTCTTAATTCTCTTCACTTATTTTACCCATGCCCCAAACCACCTCCCTACTGGTAATCAGTCTGTTTTTTTGGTTTGTCTCTTTTTTATTCATTTGTTTTGTTTCTTACATTGCACACATAAGTGAAATCATATGGTATCTGTCTTTCTCTAATTGACTTATTTCACTTAGCATTTTCTCTAAGTCCATCCATGTTGTTAAAAATGGCAAGATTTCATTATCTCTTATGGCTGAATAATATCCCATTGTGTGGAGATATATATATATACACCATATCTTTTTTATCCATTCATCTGTTGATGGGAACTTGGGCTTCTTCCACAATTTTGCAATTGTAAATAATTCTGCAATCAACATAGGGATGAATTTATCTTTCTGAATTGGTGCTTTTGTATTCTTTGGGTAAATGCCCAGTAGTGAAATGACTGGATCATATGGTAATTCTATTTTTAACGTTTTGAGGAGCTTCGAAACTGTTTTCCAGAGTGACTGCACCAGTTTGCTTTCCCACCAGCAGTGCCTGAGGGTTCCTTTTGCTCCATATCCTCACCAACACTTGTTTCTCATTTTTTAATTTTATCCATTCTGACAGATATGAGGAGATACCCCCATTGTGGTTTTTATTTGCATTTCCCTGATGATGAATGATGTTGAGCATCTTTTCATGTGTCTGTTGACCATATGAATGTCTTTTTTTAGAGAAATGTCTGTTCATGTCTTCTGCCCATTTTTAATTGGATTATTTTGGAGTTTTTGGTATTTTTAAGTTCTTGATGTATTTTGGATACTAACCCTTTACCAGATATGTCATTTGAAAATATGTTTTCCCATTTGGTAGGTTGTCTTTGGATCTGTTGATTTTCCCTTTGCTGTTCAAAAGATTTATATTTTGATTTAGTCCCAATAGTTTATTTTTGTTTTGTTTGGCTTGCATCTGGAGACACATCTAGAAAAACATTTCTGTGGCTGATGTCAGAGAAATTACTGTCTGTGCTTTCTTCTAGGATTTATATAGTTTCTTTTCTCAAATTTAGATCCTTAATACATTTTGAATTTATTATCTTGTATGGTATGAGAAAGTGGTCCAATTTTATTCTTTAGCATGTTGCTGTCTAGCCCCCCAACATCATTTGTTGAACAAACTGTCTTTTCCCTATGGCATATTCTTCCCTCTTCTGTCGAAGATTAACTGATCATATAATAGTGGGTTTATTTCTGGGTTCTCTATTTTGTTCCATTGATCTATGTTTCTGTTTCTGTTTCTGTACTAGTACCATGCTATTTTGATTAATACAGCTCTGTAGTATCAAATCTGTAGTACCTTATCAAATTCATTTATCAGTTCTAGTAGTTTGTTGCTAGTCTTTAGTGTTCTCTATATAGAATATTATGTCGTCTGCAGATAGTTAAAGTTTTACTTCTTCCTCACCAAATTGGATGCCTTTTATTTCTTGTCTGATTGCTGTGGCTAGAATTTCTTGTTGGTTTTTCTATCAGGGTAATTCTGGCCTTGTAGAATGAATTTGGAATCTCTCCTTCTTATGTATTTTGGAATAGAGAAGAATAGATATTAACTCTTTATGTGTTTGGTAGAATTTACTTGCGAAGCTCTCTAGTCCTGAACTTTGGTTTGTTGGGAGGTTATTGTTGTTGTTGTTGTTATTTAAATTTCCGTGCTCTTCTTAATATATTTGTTCAAATTTTCTAGTTCTTCCTGCTTTAGTTTGGGATGTTGTGTGTCTCTAGGCATTTTATCCATTTCTTCTTGTCTAAGTTGGTTGGCATGTAAGTTTTCTTAGTACTCATTTATAATCCTTTGTGTTTCTGTGGTGTCAATTATTTCTCATCTTTTATTTCTAATTTTGTTTGAGATTTGAATTCTCTCTTTGAGTCTGGCTAAGGTTTATCATTGTGTTGAACTTTTCAAAGAACTAACTCCTCATTTCCTCTGTTCTATTATTTCATTTCTATTTCACTTATTTCTGCTTTAACCTTTATTATTTTCTTCCTTCTACTGTTTTAGGGTTTTTGTTCCTTTTTTTCTAGTTCTTTTAGGTGTAAGATTGGCTTATTTATTTGAGATTGTTTTCACTTCTTGAGATAGACCTGTATTGCTATAAATATCCCTCTTAGAACAGCTTTTTCTGTACTCCAAATATCTTTGACCATTGTATTTTAATTTGCATATCTCCTTTATATATATACTTTTTTACATCCTCTTTGATTGCTTGGCTGACCCATTCATTGTTTAGGAGCATATTATTTAACTTCCAGATATTTCTATTTTTTCCAAATTATTTTTTGTGGTTGACTTCTAGTTTCATAGTGTTAGGTTGAGAAAATCTCCCCATTG
>NW_027528798.1:2783960-2794550 GCF_008692635.1 Crocuta crocuta
CTAAGTGGAATATTAAAGTCCCTATTTTTTTATTAACTATTATTTTATTATTTTATTTTATTATTACTATTATTTTACTATTATTTAATAGTATTAAATAAATATTTAATATATTTACTATATTATTATTACTATTTTATTAACATCAGTTATGCCCCTTTATGTTTATTAGCTGCTCTGTTTATTTGGGTGCTCTCATATTGGATGTATAAATATTTACAGTTGTTATATCTTCCTGTTGGATTGTTCCCTTTATGATTATATAGTGCCCTCCCTTGTTTCTTCTTTCAGCCTTTGCTTAAAGTATATTTGGTCTGATAAAAGTGTTGCTACCCTGGCTTTCTTTTCACTTCCATTTGCATGATAAATGCTTTTCCATCCCTTCAGTTTCAATCTGCATGTTTTCAGGGTTGAAATAAATCTCTTGTAAGCAGGATGTAGAGGAGTCCTGCTTTTTTATCCGTTCTGTCAAACTACCTTGTGATTGGAAGGTTTAGTCCATTTACATGAAAAGCAATTATTGACAGATAAATACTTATTACTGTTTTGATACCTGTTTTATGCTTGTTTTTATAGTTCTCTGTTCCTTTCTTTCAAAGTTTGCTGACTTTGTTTAGTTACATACTTGAATTCCTTCCCTTTATTTTTTGTATATCTATTACTGGTTTTTGATTTATGGTTACCATTAGGTTTATATATAACATGGTATGCATATAGTAGTCTATATTAAGCTAATGGTTGCTTATGTTTGAACCCATTCATGGGGTGCCTAGGTGGTTCAGTCGGTTAAGCATCTGACTTTGGCATCAGGTCATGACCTCACAGTTTGTGAGTTAACGCCCCGTGTCAGGCTCTGTACTGACAACTTGGAACCTGTAGCCTGCTTCAGAATCTGTGTCTCCCTCTCTCTGCCCTCCCCGACTAGTCCTCTATCTCTCTCAAAGTAAGAAACATTCACATTTTTGAACCCATTCTTTACTCTTACCTCCTTACCACTACATTTTAGGTACATGATGTCATACTTTTCATCCTTTTAATTTTTTAATCCCTTGACTGATTTTTATAGATCTATTTAATCATGCTGCTTTTGTGTTTCCTACTTCTCTTATTCTTATGGTCTTTCCATTCAAAAAGTTCCCTTTAATATTTCTTTAGGGCTCTTTGGTGATGAATTCCTTTAACTTTTGTTTGGGTAACTCTCTCTCTCCTTCTTTTCTGAATAATAGCTTTACTGGATTGAGAATTCTTGGTGTTAGAGGCTTTTTTTTTTTTCTTTCAGCACTTTGAATTCATTTTGTCACTCCTTTGTGGCCTGCAAAGTTTCTACTGAAAAATCAGTTGATAACCTTATGTGGTTTCCCTTGTATGTAATGGTTTTCTTTTGCTGTTTTTAAATTTATTACTGCTTTCTGCAATTTTAATTACTATGTGTCTTGGTCTGGACCTCCTAATGTGTTAGGTGAGGACCCTAACCCTAAGTCCTTCGGTTGATTTTGTTGGGGGCTTTATGTGTCATCTGGATCTGTAATTCTATTTCCATCCCCAGATCTAGGAATTTTTTTGCAATTATTTTTTTCAAATAAATTTTCTGCCCCCTTTTCTCTCTATTCTCCTAGGATCCTGTATATGTNAATTTTAGCACTTTGAATTCATTTTGTCACTCCTTTGTGGCCTGCAAAGTTTCTACTGAAAAATCAGTTGATAACCTTATGTGGTTTCCCTTGTATGTAATGGTTTTCTTTTGCTGTTTTTAAATTTATTACTGCTTTCTGCAATTTTAATTACTATGTGTCTTGGTCTGGACCTCCTAATGTGTTAGGTGAGGACCCTAACCCTAAGTCCTTCGGTTGATTTTGTTGGGGGCTTTATGTGTCATCTGGATCTGTAATTCTATTTCCATCCCCAGATCTAGGAATTTTTTTGCAATTATTTTTTTCAAATAAATTTTCTGCCCCCTTTTCTCTCTATTCTCCTAGGATCCTGTATATGTTATTACACTTAAAGGTGTTGCTGTGTTCCACTAGTCTATTTTCATTTATTAAGAGGTTTTTCTATCTCTTGTTCAACCTGATTGTTTTCATTACTCTGTCCCCCAGGTTGCTGATCCACAATTCTACTTTCTCTAGTACTCTTATTCTATCTAATTAATTTTTAGTATCAGTTACTGAGTTGATCTGTTTCTTTTTCACATTTTCTCTTTATTGAGGTTCTCACTGGAGGTCCTCCCTTATTCTCTCAAGTTCAGTGAGTATCTTCATGATGATTGCTTTAAATTCTCTATCAGACATATTACTTATCCCCACTTTATTTAGTTCTCTTGCTATCATTTTGTCCTGTTCTTTTACTTAGGACATATTTATTTCCTCATTTTGTCTAGCTCTGTGTGTCTGTTTCTATCTGTTAGGAAACTCAACTATGTCTCCAGCTTATGAAGAAGAGGTCCTGTAGGGCCCTGCAGTGAAATTTTGCTTGTTCACCAGGACCTGGAGCTTCAGGGTTATCTCCTATGTGTTTTTCATGTGCCCTACATGTGTCTGAGACACATTTACCTTCAGTCCATCATTTTTAGTGTTCTAAAGAGACCCTGTTGTGGGCAGTGTTTGAGATGTATAAGCCTTTAAAATGTGCTGGATTCAATTTTCTAATATTTTCTTGAGAATTTTTCATCTGTATTCATCCGAAATATTTTTCTTTAATTTTCTTTTATTGTTTTGTCCTAATCTGGCTTTGGTATCGGGGTAATGCTGGCCTTATAAATTAAGTCTGGGAATGATCCTTCCTCTTCAGTCTTTTGGGAGAGTTTGGCATTATTCCTTAAATGTTTGGTAAAATTCACCTATGAAGCTATCTAGTCTTAGACTTTTGTTAAGCTTTTTTTTTTTTTTTTAATGTTTGTATATTTTGAGAAAAAAAGAGAGCATGAACAGAGGAGGGGAAGAAATGGAGACAAAGAATCCCAAGCAGCCTCCACACTGTCAGCACAGAGCCTGATGCAGGGCTTGGTCTCACAAACTGAGATCATGACCTGAGCCAAAGTCTAATTGAATGCTTAACTGACTGAGCCACCCAGGCACCCAAAGATTTTTTTAATTTTTTATATCATTTATTCAATCTCCTTGCTACTAATTGGTATGTTAAGCTTTGCTATTTCTTATTCAGTCTTCATTATGTTGTAATTTCTAGGAATTGATGCATTCTTTTTTCTAGGATGTCTAGTTTGGTTTAAAGATGTTCATAGTAGCCTCTTAAGATGCTTTGTGTTTGTGAGGTATTATTTGTAATGACTCCTCTTTTCATTTACAATTTTTTTTGTTAATTTTGTCCTTTTGTTTTTTCCTTGGTAAGTCTAAAGATTCATCAATTTTGTTTATCTTTTCAAAGAACCAACTCTTAGTTTTGTTAGTCTTTTCTATTATTTTCCTGTTTTCTCCATTTAATTTTTTTCCCTTCTTTATGGATCTGCTTTGTTCTTTTCTAGTTCCTGGATATGTAAAGTTAGGTTGTTTATTTGAAATGTATTAAATTGACAATAGTATTTAGAGCTAAAAATATCTTTCTAAGAATGTTTTGCTGCATCCCATAAGTTTTGGTATGTTGTGTTCCTATTTTCATTTGTCTTAAAATACTTTTTAATTTCTCTTTTAATTCTTTGATGTGTTGGTTCAGAAACAGTATTGTTTAACTGCCACGTATTTACAAATTTTCCAGTTTCCCTCCTGTTATTGATTTCTAGTTTCACACCATTGTGTTCAGAAAAGATACTCGGTATGATTTCTTTTGGCTCTAATTTGCTGAGACTTGTTTGTAGTCTAACACATGATCTACCCTAGAAAATGTTCTGTGTATGCTTAAGAATATATATTCTTCATTTGTTCGATAAGAGGGACCTAACAATTACGTAGAGAAAATTCTGTCCATAGCGTTGTCCAAATTTATTGTTTTCCTGATTTTTTTTCTAGGTGATTAATCCATTTTTTGAGAGTAGAATATTAACATATCCAACTATTATTGTATTGCTGTTTATTTCATCTAGTTTTATTAATACTTCATATAATTTGGTGCTTCAGTGTTGGATTCATGAAGATAATAGTATATTTTTCAAGTATTTATTTTTTAGATAGAGCACAAAACTGCATAAGCAGGGTAGGGGCAGAGAGAGAGGAAGACAGAGGATCCAAGCAGGCTCTGTGCTGACAGCAGAGAGCCCAATGTGGTGCTCTAACTCACAAACTAAGAGATCGTGACCTGAGCCAAAGTCAAAACCTCATCAACGAAGCTACCCAGGTGCCCCAACAACAGTAAATATTTGACCATTTTATCATCAAATAGTGACCGGCTTTGTCTCTTTTTTGTCATTTTAGCTTAAAGTCTATTTTGTCTGATATAAGGATAGCCATCTCTGCTTGTTTTTTGGTTACATTTTCCTTGAAATGTCTTTTTTGACTCATTCACTGTTTATGTGGGTCTTTGGAGTAAGTCTCTTGTTGGCAGTATATCACTACATCTTATTTTTTTAATCCATTCTGTGTCTTTTGATGGGGAATTTAATCCATTCGTGTTTAAAGTAATTATTGGTAGGCAAGGACACATTATTGGCATTTTGGTAAGTGTTTCCTGTTTATAGATCCTTTTCTTCTTATCCTGCTTTCTTTTGTGATTTGATCATTTTTGTAATTGGTGTGCTTTGCCGCCTTTATCAAGATCTTTTGTGTAACTACTACAGATTTCTACTTTGAGGTTATCACGAGGCATATATATATATACATATACACACACACACACACATATATACATATAATATCATAAGTGGTAACATCCCATTTTAAACTGATAACAACTTTAACCATATTCTGAAATTTATATTTCACTCTCGCCCACATATTTAAATTTACTGATACTGCAGTTAACATATTTTTATATTGTGAATCCAATAACAGATTGTTGTAGTTATGGTTATTTTAAATATATTTTTAACTTTTAAATTAAGTTACACACCAATATTACCATAACAAAGAATCTCCGTTTGACTACATATTTACCATTACAAGTGAGTTTTACATACCTTCATGCTTTTACTATGTTATTTAGCATCCTTTTACTTCTACTCAAAGTACTCCCATCAGCATTTCTTCTAAGGGTGGTCTAGTGGTGATGAATTTCCTCAACTTTTGTTTTTTCAGGAGTTATCTGTCCTCCATTTCTGAAGGACAGCTTTTCCAGATACGTAATTTTGGTTGACAATTTGTTTTCTTTCAGTATTTCCAATATGTCATGCCACTGGCTTCTGGCATGAAAAACTCAATTGAGAAATATGATGATCTTCTGAGGTGCCCTTCTATCTAACTTGTTGTGTGTGTGTGGCTTTCAAAATTCTTTCTTCATCTTTAAGTTTTGGCAATTTAGTAGGTCTCAGTGTTGCCCTATTCAGGTTAAACCTATTTGGGATCCCTTGGGCCTCATCTATCTGCATGTCTATTTCTTCCTGTGTGTTCTGAAAATTTTTACTCATTATGTTTTGTAATTATAGTTTATTGTCAAGTTGGTTTCCATATAACACTAAGTGCTCATCCCAACAAGTGCCCTCTTCCATGCCCATCACCCTTTTTCCCCTCTCCACCACCAACCCTCAGTTTGTTCTCAGTATTTAAGAGTCTCTTATGGTTTGCCTCCCTCCCTCTCAATTATTTTTTCCCCTTCCCCTCCCCTATGGTCCTCTGTTAAGTTCCTCCTATACCACGTATGAGTGAAAACATACGGTATCTGTCTTTCTCTGCCTGACTTACTTCACTTAGCATAATACCCTTAAGTTCCATCCACGCTGCTAAAAATGGACAGATTTCATTCTTTCTCATTGCCATGTAGTATTCCATTGTATAAATATACCACTTCTACTTGATCCATTCGTCAGTTGATGGACACTTAGGCTCTTTCCATGTTTTGGCAATTGCTGGGAGTGCTGCTATGAACATTGGGGTCCATGTGCCCCTATGCATCAGCACTCCTGTATCCCTTGGGTAAATTCCTAGCAGTGCTATTGCTGGATCCTAGGCGAGTTCTATTGTTAATTTTTTGAGGAACCTCCATGCTGTTTTCCAGAAGGGTTGCATCAGCTTACATTCCCACCAACAGTGAAAGAGGGTGCCCGTTTCTCCACATCCTTACCAGCATCCAGAGTCTCCTGATTTGTTCATTTTAGCCACTCTGACTGGCATGAGGTGGTATCTCAGTCTGGTTTTGATTTGTATTTCCCTGATGATGAGCAGTGTTGAGCATCGTTTCATGTGTCTGTTGGCCATCTGGATGTCCTTTTTAGAGAAGTGTCTCTTCATGTCTTCTGCCCATTTCTTCACTGGGTTATTTGTTTTGGCAGTGTGGAGTTGGATGAGTTCCTTATAGATTTTGGATACTAGCCCTTTATCTGATATGTCATTTGCAACTATCTTTCCCCATTTCATTAGTTGCCTTAGTTTTGATTGTTTCCTTTGCAGTGAATCTTTTTATCTTGATGAGGTCCCAAGAGTTCATTTTTGCTTTCAATTCCCTTGCCTTTGAAGATGAGTCAAGTAAGAAATTACTGCAGCTGAAGTCAAGGAGGTTGTTTTTTGCTTTCGCCTCTAGGGTTTTGAAGGTTTCGTGTCTCACATTCAAGTCCTTCATCCATTTTGAGTTTATTTTGGTGTATGGTGTGAGAAAATGATCTAGTTTCATTCTTCTGCATGTTGCTGTCCAGTTCTCCCAGCACCATCTGTTAAAGAGGCTGTCTTTTCCATTGGATATTCTTTCCTGCTTTGTCAAAGATTAATTGGCCATACATTTGTGGGTTCAGTTCTGGGTTCTCTATTCTCATATATTCCATTGGTCTATATGTCTGGTTTTGTGCCAATACCATACTGCCTTGATGATTACAGCATTGTAGTAGAGGCTCTGGGATGGTGATGCCTCCCATTTTGCTTTTCTTCTTCAATATTACTTTGGCTATTTGGGGTCTTTTGTGGTTCCATACAAATTTTAGGATAGTTTGTTCTAGCTTTGAGAAGAATGGTGGTGCAATTTTGATTGGGATTGCATTGAATGTGTAGATTGCTTTGAGTAGTAATGTGAATGGGATCAGTTTCTTGATTTCTCTTTCTGTTGCTTCATTATTGGTGTATAAAAATTTAACCGATTTCTGTACGTTGATTTTGTACCCTGAAACATTGATGAATTCATGGATCAGTTCTAGTAGGCTTCTGGTGGAGTCTGTTGGGTAGAGTATCATGTCGTCTGCGAAAAGTGCAAGTTTGATTTCTTCTTTACCAATTCTGATGCCTTTTATTTCCTTTCCTTTTGTTTTCTGTTTGCTGATGCTAGGACTTCCAGCACTTTGTTAAACAACACTGGTGAATGTGGCCATCCCTGTCATGTACCTGATCTCAAGGGGAAAGCTCTCAGTTTTTCCCCATTGAGGAGGATATTAGCTATGGGCTTTTCATAAATGGCTTTTATGATGTTTAAGTAAGTTCTTTCTATACCGACTTTCTCCAGGGTTTTTATTAAAAGATGCTGTATATTGTTAAATGCTTTTTTCTGCATCTGTTGATAGGATCATATGATTCTTTTCTTTTGTTAATGTGATGTATCACATTGATTTTGTGAATACTTAACCAGCCCTGCAATGCAGGAATGAATCCTACTTGATCATGGTGGATAATTCTTTTTATATGGTGTTGGATTCGATTTGCAAGTATCTTGTTGAGGATTTTTGCATCTGTATTCTTCAAGGACCTTGGCCTGTAGTTCTCTTTGTTTGCTGGGTCTCTGTCTGGCTTGGGAATCAAAGTGATGCTGGCTTCATAAAATGAGTCCGGAAGTTTTCCTTCGATTTCTATTTTTTGGAACAGCTTGAAAAGAACGGGTATTAACTCTGATTTAAATGTCTGGTAGAATTCCCCAGGGAAGCCACCTGGTGCAGGGTTCTTATTTGGTGGGAGATTTTTGATAACTGATTCAATTTCTTCACTATTTATGGGTCTGTTCAGATTTTCTATCTCTTTCCGTTTGAATTTTGGTAGTGTGTGTGTGTGTGTGTTTAGCAATTTGTCCATTTCTTCTAGTTTGCCGGCATCTAATCTTTCATAGTATTCCATGATAATTGCTTGTATTTCTGAGGGATTGGTAGTAATAAATCCATTTTCATCATGATTTTGTCTATTTGGGTGCTCTCTCTTTTAGAGAAGCCTGGCTAGAGGTTTATCAATTTTATTTTTTCAAAAAACAAACTCTTGGTTTCCTTGGTCTGTTCAACTTTTTTTTGGAATTCTATATTGTTTATTTCTACCCTGATCTTTATTAATTTTATGCTTCTGGGTTTGGGGTATTCTTGCTGCTCTGCTTCTAGTTCCTTCAGGTGTGCTGTTAGATTTGTATTTGTGGTTTTTCTAGTTCCTTGTGATAGGCCTGGATTGCCATGTATTTTCCTCTTAGGACTGCCTTTGCTGCATCCCAAAGAGTTTGGATTGTTGTATATTCATTTTCATTTGTTTCTATATATTTTTAAATTTCTTCTTTAATTGCCTGTTTGTTTGAACCATTCATTATTTAGTAGGGTTTCCTTTAACCTTCACGCTTTTGGATATTTTCCATATTTTTTCCTGTAGTTGATTTCAAGTTTCATAGCATTGTGATCTGAAAGCATGCATGGTATGATCTCAGTTCTTTTATATTTATTGAGGACTGCTTTGTGACACAGTATGTGGTCTGCCTTGGAGAATGTACCATGTGTACTCGAGAATAAAGTGAATTCCATAGCTTTGGGATGTAGGGTTCTAAATGTATCTGTCCTGTCCATCTGGTCCAATGTGTCATTCAGGTCAATTAGTGATTTTCTGTTAGGTTAAATTATCCATTGCTGTGAGTGGAGTATTAAAGTCTCCTGAAATTAGCACATTCTTATCAATAAGATTGCTTATGCTTGTGACTGTTCTATGTATTTGGATGCTTCCAAATTCAGTGCATAGACATTTATAATTGTTAGCTCTTCCTGATGGATAGACCTTGTAATTACTATATAACACCCTTCTTCAATTCTTCTTACTGCCTTTACTTTAAAGTCCAGTTTGTCTGATAGAAGTATGGCTACTCCAGCTTTCTTTTGACTCCCAGTAGCATGATAGATGGTTCTCCATCCCCTCACTTTCAATCTGAAGGTGTCCTCAGGTCTAAAATGAGTCTCTTGTAGACAGCAAATAGATGGATCTTGTTTTTTATCATTCTACTACCCTATGTCTTTTGATTGGAGCATTTAGTCCATTTACATTCAGTGTTATCATTGAAAAATATGGGTTTAGAGTCATTGTGTTCTTTGTAGGATTCATGCTTTTAGTGGTATCCCTGGTACTTTGTATTTCTTGCAACATTTCCCTAATAGAGTCCCTGTTAGGATCTCTTGTAGGGCTGTTTTAGTGGTGATGAATTCCTTCAATTTTTGTTTGTTTGGGAAAACCTTTCTCTCTCCTTCAATTCTGAATGACAGGCTTGCTGGATAAAGGATTCTTGGCTGCATATTTTTCCTGTTGATCACATTGCAGATTTCCTGCGATTCCTTTCTGACCTGCCAAGTTTCATTGGAGCAGTCTGCTACTACTCTGATGTGTCTACCTTTGTATGGTAAGTCCCGTTTATCCCTAGCTGCTTTCAGAATTCCCTATATTTTGTCAGTTTCACTATGATATGTCGTGCAGAATATCGGTTCAAGTTATGTCTAAGTAGAGTTCTCTGTGCCTCGTAGATTTCAGTGTCTGTTTTCTTCCCCAGGATGGGGAAGTTTTCAGCTATAATGTGTTCAAGTATCCCTTCAGCCTCTTTCTCTCTTCTTCTTCTTATAGAATCCTATGATACGGATATTGTTCGATTTGATTGAATCATTCAGTTCTCTAATTCTCTTTTTGTGCTCCTGGATCAATTTCTCTCCCTTTTTCTCATCTTCCTCTTTTTCTATAATTTCATACTCTAATTCACTTATTCTCCTCTCTGCTTCTTCAACTCGTGCAGTGGCCACCTCCATTTTATTATGCACCTCATTTATAGCATTTTTTAAATTGATCATAACTTTGTAAGATCCATGGTCTTTGCAGCAATAGTGTCTCTCCTGTCTTCTATGCCTTTGTCAAGCCCAGCGTTTAATTTTGACTATTGTTCTAAATTCTTCTTTAGTTATGTTGTTTGTTTGTATTTGTTTTGATCAATTCTTTTGCTCTCACGTCTTCCTGGAATTGTTTTTGAGGAGAATTCTTTCCTTTTATCATTTTGGCTAGATTTCTGTCTCTAGTAAGTTTTAGCTTGTTATGTGTTCTGCACCTGCGAGTACTACTGTATTAAAGGAAGCTCATACGCTGCCCAGGGCCTGGTGGTTCAGCAAGTGTTCTTTTAAGGGTGTCCCTTGGTCTCTCTTGATGTGACTTTGGTTATTTTAGTTCCCTACTTGTAGTGATGATTGGGACTCTCCACCGTGTGTGCTTTGGTTTGTTCCTTGAAGTAGCCCGGGAAAGGAAAACAGACAAACAGGGAGCAAAAACACTCAAAGGTAAAACAAATCAAGCAAATAGACAAAAA
>NW_027528798.1:2802287-2923160 GCF_008692635.1 Crocuta crocuta
ATCCATTTTGAGTTTATTTTGGTGTATGGTGTGAGAAAATGATCTAGTTTCATTATTCTGCATGTTGCTGTCCAGTTCTCCCAGCACCATCTGTTAAAGCGGCTGTCTTTTCCATTGGATATTCTTTCCTGCTTTGTCAAAGATTAATTGGCCATACATTTGTGGGTTCAGTTCTGGGTTCTCTATTCTCATATATTCCATTGGTCTATATGTCTGGTTTTGTGCCAATACCATACTGCCTTGATGATTACAGCATTGTAGTAGAGGCTCTGGGATGGTGATGCCTCCCATTTTGCTTTTCTTCTTCAATATTACTTTGGCTATTTGGGGTCTTTTGTGGTTCCATACAAATTTTAGGATAGTTTGTTCTAGCTTTGAGAAGAATGGTGGTGCAATTTTGATTGGGATTGCATTGAATGTGTAGATTGCTTTGAGTAGTAATGTGAATGGGATCAGTTTCTTGATTTCTCTTTCTGTTGCTTCATTATTGGTGTATAAAAATTTAACCGATTTCTGTACGTTGATTTTGTACCCTGAAACATTGATGAATTCATGGATCAGTTCTAGTAGGCTTCTGGTGGAGTCTGTTGGGTAGAGTATCATGTCGTCTGCGAAAAGTGCAAGTTTGATTTCTTCTTTACCAATTCTGATGCCTTTTATTTCCTTTCCTTTTGTTTTCTGTTTGCTGATGCTAGGACTTCCAGCACTTTGTTAAACAACACTGGTGAATGTGGCCATCCCTGTCATGTACCTGATCTCAAGGGGAAAGCTCTCAGTTTTTCCCCATTGAGGAGGATATTAGCTATGGGCTTTTCATAAATGGCTTTTATGATGTTTAAGTAAGTTCTTTCTATACCGACTTTCTCCAGGGTTTTTATTAAAAGATGCTGTATATTGTTAAATGCTTTTTTCTGCATCTGTTGATAGGATCATATGATTCTTTTCTTTTGTTAATGTGATGTATCACATTGATTTTGTGAATACTTAACCAGCCCTGCAATGCAGGAATGAATCCTACTTGATCATGGTGGATAATTCTTTTTATATGGTGTTGGATTCGATTTGCAAGTATCTTGTTGAGGATTTTTGCATCTGTATTCTTCAAGGACCTTGGCCTGTAGTTCTCTTTGTTTGCTGGGTCTCTGTCTGGCTTGGGAATCAAAGTGATGCTGGCTTCATAAAATGAGTCCGGAAGTTTTCCTTAGATTTCTATTTTTTGGAACAGCTTGAAAAGAACGGGTATTAACTCTGATTTAAATGTCTGGTAGAATTCCCCAGGGAAGCCACCTGGTGCAGGGTTCTTATTTGGTGGGAGATTTTTGATAACTGATTCAATTTCTTCACTATTTATGGGTCTGTTCAGATTTTCTATCTCTTTCCGTTTGAATTTTGGTAGTGTGTGTGTGTGTGTTTAGCAATTTGTCCATTTCTTCTAGTTTGCCGGCATCTAATCTTTCATAGTATTCCATGATAATTGCTTGTATTTCTGAGGGATTGGTAGTAATAAATCCATTTTCATCATGATTTTGTCTATTTGGGTGCTCTCTCTTTTAGAGAAGCCTGGCTAGAGGTTTATCAATTTTATTTTTTCAAAAAACAAACTCTTGGTTTCCTTGGTCTGTTCAACTTTTTTTTTGGAATTCTATATTGTTTATTTCTACCCTGATCTTTATTAATTTTATGCTTCTGGGTTTGGGGTATTCTTGCTGCTCTGCTTCTAGTTCCTTCAGGTGTGCTGTTAGATTTGTATTTGTGGTTTTTCTAGTTCCTTGTGATAGGCCTGGATTGCCATGTATTTTCCTCTTAGGACTGCCTTTGCTGCATCCCAAAGAGTTTGGATTGTTGTATATTCATTTTCATTTGTTTCTATATATTTTTAAATTTCTTCTTTAATTGCCTGTTTGTTTGAACCATTCATTATTTAGTAGGGTTTCCTTTAACCTTCACGCTTTTGGATATTTTCCATATTTTTTCCTGTAGTTGATTTCAAGTTTCATAGCATTGTGATCTGAAAGCATGCATGGTATGATCTCAGTTCTTTTATATTTGAGGACTGCTTTGTGACACAGTATGTGGTCTGCCTTGGAGAATGTACCATGTGTACTCGAGAATAAAGTGAATTCCATAGCTTTGGGATGTAGGGTTCTAAATGTATCTGTCCTGTCCATCTGGTCCAATGTGTCATTCAGGTCAATTAGTGATTTTCTGTTAGGTTAAATTATCCATTGCTGTGAGTGGAGTATTAAAGTCTCCTGAAATTAGCACATTCTTATCAATAAGATTGCTTATGCTTGTGACTGTTCTATGTATTTGGATGCTTCCAAATTCAGTGCATAGACATTTACAATTGTTAGCTCTTCCTGATGGATAGACCTTGTAATTACTATATAACACCCTTCTTCAATTCTTCTTACTGCCTTTACTTTAAAGTCCAGTTTGTCTGATAGAAGTATGGCTACTCCAGCTTTCTTTTGACTCCCAGTAGCATGATAGATGGTTCTCCATCCCCTCACTTTCAATCTGAAGGTGTCCTCAGGTCTAAAATGAGTCTCTTGTAGACAGCAAATAGATGGATCTTGTTTTTTATCATTCTACTACCCTATGTCTTTTGATTGGAGCATTTAGTCCATTTACATTCAGTGTTATCATTGAAAAATATGGGTTTAGAGTCATTGTGTTCTTTGTAGGATTCATGCTTTTAGTGGTATCCCTGGTACTTTGTATTTCTTGCAACATTTCCCTAATAGAGTCCCTGTTAGGATCTCTTGTAGGGCTGTTTTAGTGGTGATGAATTCCTTCAATTTTTGTTTGTTTGGGAAAACCTTTCTCTCTCCTTCAATTCTGAATGACAGGCTTGCTGGATAAAGGATTCTTGGCTGCATATTTTTCCTGTTGATCACATTGCAGATTTCCTGCGATTCCTTTCTGACCTGCCAAGTTTCATTGGAGCAGTCTGCTACTACTCTGATGTGTCTACCTTTGTATGGTAAGTCCCGTTTATCCCTAGCTGCTTTCAGAATTCCCTATATTTTGTCAGTTTCACTATGATATGTCGTGCAGAATATCGGTTCAAGTTATGTCTAAGTAGAGTTCTCTGTGCCTCGTAGATTTCAGTGTCTGTTTTCTTCCCCAGGATGGGGAAGTTTTCAGCTATAATGTGTTCAAGTATCCCTTCAGCCTCTTTCTCTCTTCTTCTTCTTATAGAATCCTATGATAGGGATATTGTTCGATTTGATTGAATCATTCAGTTCTCTAATTCTCTTTTTGTGCTCCTGGATCAATTTCTCTCCCTTTTTCTCATCTTCCTCTTTTTCTATAATTTCATACTCTAATTCACTTATTCTCCTCTCTGCTTCTTCAACTCGTGCAGTGGCCACCTCCATTTTATTATGCACCTCATTTATAGCATTTTTTTAATTGATCATAACTTTGTAAGATCCATGGTCTTTGCAGCAATAGTGTCTCTCCTGTCTTCTATGCCTTTGTCAAGCCCAGCGTTTAATTTTGACTATTGTTCTAAATTCTTCTTTAGTTATGTTGTTTGTTTGTATTTGTTTTGATCAATTCTTTTGCTCTCACGTCTTCCTGGAATTGTTTTTGATGTGAATTCTTTCCTATCATCATTTTGGCTAGATTTCTGTCTCTTGTAAGTTTTAGCTTGTTATGTGTTCTGCACCTGCGAGTACTACTGTATTAAAGGAAGCTCATACGCTGCCCAGGGCCTGGTGGTTCAGCAAGTGTTCTTTTAAGGGTGTCCCTTGGTCTCTCTTGATGTGACTTTGGTTATTTTAGTTCCCTACTTGTAGTGATGATTAGGACTCTCCACCGTGTGTGCTTTGGTTTGTTCCTTGAAGTAGCCCGGGAAAGGAAAACAGACAAACAGGGAGCAAAAACACTCAAAGGTAAAACAAATCAAGCAAATAGACAAAAAAAAATTTTTTAAAAGGACAGTCTAAAAACATAAAACCAGAAATCCCAGCTACATATAAAGAGCAGGTTCGAGGCAGCACTGATAGAAGAGCATGGAGAAAGAGAAAATGAACATTGACCAGGCATAGAGACTTAAAGGCTTAATCCAGAGAGAGCAAAAGAAGAATATAGCAAGAGGAGAAAGAAACAAAGATAATGTTACCCAGAGGAACTATATAGTATTATTCCATAAGGAGAGAGAGAAAGGAAGGTAAAGGAGGTGTAGAACATGCATCAGGAGGATGGATTAAATATGTCTCTTTAAGCAAACCTATAATGAGAATAACCTGCCCAGAGGAGGGGAGAGATAAGAATAAGAAAAAGGAGAACATATCTGAATAGATCAATTCTTGCTAGAGTTAATCAAGGCAATGCAGCAGCCCTGGTCTTGGAAGAGCTGTCATCTGTTTCTGTAGCGTCTACAGGCTCCCAGCAGCTCCCCAGTAGAGAGGGGTGTGGTTTGGTGTAGGTGGGTCCCTGTAGCTGATCCCTGAGGCTCCACCTTGGTCATTGTGGGGAGAAAAATGGAGACCCCTCAGCCCCTTCTCTTCAAACCAGGTGTCCCAGATTGCTCCTTTGGATCTGTTCTCACTGTGCATAAGCACAACCAAGGTGGGCCAAGTTGCCCCATGCCCAGCCATGTTCTAAACTCTCACTCCATGCACATTAATGATGCTGCCTGAAATATAATCCTGTGAGCCTGGCACTTCAAGGAAGGGGATCAGTTCCTCCTGATGCCGACTGGGCCCCTGGGGTATGGCCTGACCTGGAGGGAAGTCTTCCCCCCACCCCCCACCATGGGGGATAGGATAGGATCCCTCATTGTCCCAGGCTGAGGTTTTTCTCTTCTCCAGATACAGTTTTAAACTTCCCCAGGTCCTCTTTCTCTTCCCTTTCTCTCTCTGCAGAAGGGGCTCCCTCCCCTCCGTGCCTCCATGTCCCAGTCCATTTTTATCTCCTCCAGTTCACACTCATGCTATCTTCCTAGTAGACTCTATCTCCTTTCCTCCCAGACTCTTGGGGTTCAGAGTCCTTTGGCTTCATCCCTTATTTGTTAGAGATGTGGGTGGGAAGTACAGAGCCTCCTATTTCTCTATCTTCTTCCCCAACCTACTCATTATTGCTTTAAATATATAGTCCCATTATTCTTATGGGGGTTTTTTATTTTTTTTAATCTGTAGGTTTTCTTCTCTTGCATGTGCTTTTTTTCCCCTTACACTATTTCCTTTCTGTGCCTCTGAAAATTTTCAAATGCCCTGCCTTCTAGATAGCTGATTTTCTTCTTCCGTATAGTTAAGTCTGATATTGAAACACTGTTGAATTCTTCAGTTCAGTAGTTGCGTTCTGCAGCTCTAGGATTTTTTTTTCTCTAATGAGGTCTATCTCTTTGTTGAGCTTCTTGTTCATTTTTTGTTTTCCTTTAGTTGTCTGTGTTTTCTCAGACCTTAAAGAGGATTGTTCAAAATTCTTTGACAATTCATATAGCTTCTTTTTTTTAAGAGTCAGTTATTGCAGCTTTATTAATTTCCTTTGGCAGTGTCATGCTAACCTTGCTTTTCACAATCCTTGATTCCCTACATTGGTATCTGCTTATCTGACTAAGTTGTCTTCTCTTCCACCTTTACGGGTTTGCTTTGACAGAGATAGTCTTTGACTACTCAGCTCAGCTTGGGGTTCTGGATATGTCATCTGTTAGCATCCTTGAGCAGTGGAGTTGCTATAAGGGTCTTTTTGGGCAAGACACTGCTCGAGGTCTAGGTTGAGGTGGGGCTACCACTGGCTAAGAACATTTGGATAGGACTGTTGGCTTAGTTCCATGTTCTAGTGCAGCTACAGTACGGGTTCCACAGTTGCCTAGATTCTCCTGTCACACTTTCTATATGGTCAGGATTAGGCATTATACCCAGCAGGAAGCAGAGCTAGGAATTAGCTTTGATGCTTGGATTTGGCAGAAGGGGAACTAACATTAGAATAGCTTATTGTGTCACGCAGGACTATGCACCTAATTCCCTGCTCCTAATGGGCCATTGGCTTTACTCTGTAGACAGGGGCAACCACTGGCTGTGTTTTTTATTCAAGTGCTACTGGGTAGAGGGCTGAGGACTGGCTATACCACTTCCCACAGGATCTGGTTAGGTTTACTGATTGGACAGGCTGAATGCTTTATTCTGCAATGTTGGGGCTTCAGATTAGTCGGCCCAAGTCATTCAAATACCAAGGCTCTTTTGGAGGAACAAACTTGGGCAGAAATATGCACCACATTCCCTGGGCTGACAGCTGGATTCTCTATTCAGGTGCCACTATAATCAGCATTGCAGCATAGGCTTCCTGGTCAGGCAGGCTGGAGGTTGTATTCAAGAGTAGCAAAGGCTATACATTAAATATCCTGCCCAAGTGGGGCCTAAGAGTAGGTCACTGCACTGGCAAGGCTTTTTGGGGACCAAATCAGGCAGAACTGTGTACCAAGCTCTCTGGGGCAGATGGGGCCACTGGCTGAGCGCTGCATATGGGCAGAGGTTTCCTGGTCAGGAAGGGATCTAAACTCAGAAGTAAGTGGGACTATGAATTAGGTTCCCTGCCCAGGCAGAATGGCTAAACTGGCTTCATGACCAGCATGGCTTGTTAATTGGAGTCCTGAATCTGGCAGACTTGTGCCCTGCTGAGTTCTCTGATCTGACTGGGCCACTGTTGATGATGATGAGCAGTGCCTTAAGTTGGGATTTACCATCAGGTGCTGCTGCAGTAGGGACTCTGAGCATAGTCTCTGTTCCTGAGGAGTGCTTTAGCCTTATCCTGTGTTCTAAGATTTTGTAGTGCTGTCTCACAAGGGGGCCTAAAGTCAGAAACAACCTATGTCACCATCTTGATGACATCACTCTCTATAAGTATTCTCTTTCTGCAGAACATATTCTCTAGTGTCTCCCCTTAGAGCATTATTTCTCATTAAGACTCCCATATCTCCTCCTTTCTGTGTGCCGTGTTTTGAGCACTTCTTACACTGAGAGTATGTCTTTTGCCAGTTGTTTGGTTTTTTTTTTTTTTTTGGTGGAGGGTAGGATATGGGACACAGGGCTACATTTTGTTGATGTTTAAGCTGTTCTTTAGTGCCTGGAACTTCTGTATAGTGGATAAGTATTAATGATAGGATCAATGGTGATAGTTACCTAGCTGCACTTAACTGGTAGACCCAGAAACTTAACTCTGAAACTATGTGCAAAGTGCTCTTTCTGCTGTAGCTGTGACTATATGGGAACACCGTGTGCTCGGAGTGTGGGTTAGGACATGTTACAACAAGTAGCCATTAGCGGGACAGGTAAATCACTATTCATCAGCGTGACCAGCTTTCTCTCTCCAGCCCACAACATGGTTATAAATGAGACTGGCACATCTCAGATCTACTGCTCTCCATCATTAGTACTTCCAGGGCCTGGTATGGCCCTTCTCCCTGAGAAGTAAGATACTGAGGGAATTTCTCAGGCTTAGAACAAGGGACCAGCTATATTGGGCCCATGGTGGCAATGAATGGCTTTTGTGGCTGAGGAAATGAAATTCGGAGCACTTGAGGCATTGTGTGTCCAGCCATGAAGCATTCCTGGCTGATGTCCCTACAAGAACTGTTTCTCCCCTTTCAGAGGTTAGGGGTAGGGGTGAAGAGGGAGGTCCATAGAGGCATGTTCTTGGCTCATGAACCAGATGCTTTGTTTCTCTATCAATGCTCAGAAAATTTGAAAAACAAGAAGTAGCCTTGGGCAGTGTTAAAAAAATGGCTTTTGGTATAAGTCATGCTTGAGTTTCAATCCTAGCTCTGCTACTTACAAGCTGTGTGACTGGGGAGAAGATTACATAACTCCACCAACCATCAATGTCCTTTGTAAATGGGCATAAGGTACCTTGAGTTCATATATTAAATAACAAGCATGAGAGTATCCATGGTGCATGTGTAGTGACTGGTGCTGTTGTAGCTCACACGTGCTGGGTGAGACTGATCCTGGCTCAGACACCACTATATGCCTCATTCCTTCACCTGAAATGAATTTTCCATCCTTGGAAACAAAATCATAAAAGCTAAAAATGTTTTCCTGAAGAATCCTGCTCCTAAGGACTCTAAAGCAAGCCGTGGCAATGGACCACATTACAAACATTGGGCATAAATTTCATTTTACATTTTCCTCCTGTTGACAGGGGACAATAATTATTCATGTTAGAGAAGCTTCCAGAGAGAATGGGACATCTGAGAAAAGGCCCTGGAGTGGGAATTTGGACACTTGAGTTACGATCTCAAATTTACCACCTACCCATTGGATGGCCCTGGAGAAAAAACAGTAATGAGTCTGTACAGTTTTAGAGAACAGCACTGTTTAACACTTGTGGCACTTCTGTTATGCTCTGGGAGGTGTACTAACCATACTGGCCTATGTTATTTCACCTTACCTTTTCAGCGACTCTGAGTGTCCCCATCTGTATTTATCCTGGTTTCACTACTTCAGAGTGAAAAGGTTGTACAATCAGTAAGTGACCAAATGAGGATTTGAATCCCCAGATCTGATTTTAAAACTGATATTCCACCCCTAATGAGCTCCATGAACCTTAAGAGTGGGGCTTCCAGACATAGCAAATAAAAATATGATACTCAGTTAAATTCACATTTTAGATAAACAACATACTTAAAATGCTAGATACCCAGTTACATATGCATTTACCTAGCAACTCTCCTGGGGTGCTTCATTTTACATAGGCAGGTGAGAAGTGGTCTATTACAGCCTTTCCAAAGGCACCTAAAGGTGGTTCTCATGAAAATGTGCCCTTCCAAAAAAATAAACACATTCTTCCAGGATAGAAATTATTAGACGGTTAGAAAAACCGAGAAAAAGGAAACGTCAAAGGTAATTTAGGATATGTCTTCTAGATGAACTTAACATGAGTCTAGATGTTAAAAATCTGTGCAGATCAAGAATTCCAGATCATGATTGATAGTGGCATGCATCATGGGCAGACCTTCTTGACTGAGTAAACTCAGGTCTCACTTGGGACCCAAGGCAAAGACCTTTTCTGGTGAACACTTACTGAAACCCTCCTATAGATCGTCACCATGTTATTTATGGCATTTCATTTAGTATCAAGACAACATTGTGAGGTAGGATAACCGCATTTACCGACTGACTGTTACAAGTGAAATCCACAGCTCATGAGGAGCAGAGCTGAATTTGATGCAGATCTATCTGAATCCTACACCATCATCATGCTGTGTAATGTATGGGAAGTCAGGATGGCCACAACCCAATGATTGAGAGGTTACTCAACAAATCTGTAACAGAGTTTAAATTGTTCTTTTTTATAGTCCTATTACTTGAATGTTTTCCTGTCTATCCATCTGTACCTATCTTAAACCCTCCATCTTTCATATACTATGCTTGATATTTTCAGTGCAACGTGGCCCCTCCTGTATACCCCAGAGCATTCCCTGGCTGGGCTTCCAATGGCTTACAGATTTGGACTCTCACTGTGGAACTGGGCACTTCCTCTCCCACTGTGGTCTTCTACAACTACTAGAGGTTCCATATAGTGTAATAGTTAAGATTACGGGTTAGGGAGCCCTACCACTGGATCTACCACTTAATGGCTATGAGACTATCTGTGTGCCTCCATTATTTCATCCTTACATGAGAGATGATAATACATACACCTTGAGGGATTGTTGGGAGTACTGAATCAGTTAATGTGCATAAGTCACTTAGGACAATTCCTGGAACATCAGTATTCACTACCTAACACAATACAGGTATTACTGTTAAACTTACTGTGATTTGAACTCTGGTGGGCACCAAGCATGGAGCTGAGCAGCCACACCTATCATATTCTATTCTCACAGTCATCTTATAAGTATATGAAATTATCAAACAGTAAATCAAGGAGGGAAGAAGCAAGCCCTGACTGACCATAGAGACTATCATTTCAATCTCAACCCTTCTATTCTCATGTTCCTCTTTATTTCTTATGGCTTCCTGAAGTTACTCCAAATGGTGAGGGATGTGAAACATGTTATTTTAACATAACACATGAAGAAATATCAACATGCTTCCCCCTCTACAGAATTGAATGCTACTGAGTCAAAACCTTCTTTGTAATATGTACAAGTAGAAGAACTTTTACAGCAGGGGCTTAATGAGGCCATTTAAGTATAGGTGTACCAGTTAGCCTGACCTAGTTTTCAATATATGAGCTGTTTCTCATGTACCATGACATGACCACTCCAGACCTCATATTCTCCCTTGGGGCATGGGGGTAATACAAGTTAGTTGTGAAAGTATCTTAAGAATTCAAATGCCTCATCTTCCTTTATTCCTTAAAATGATACATTTTTTTAAACTTAGTATACCATTTTACTAACCCCAAGCTGAGTCGAGGTGGGGGCAAAATCAAAGGAAACCTGTATGACATAAATCATGCAGTGTATTATCCATTTATGCCCACATCTCTGCTGCCATAACAACATACTACACCAAGCAAATCATTTGTCTTGAGCAAACTGCTCTTCTGTTGATTGTATAACCTCTAGAGAAGTCTGCTTCCATCCCTAGCATACAAAAGACTCTAGACGGATAACTTTGCTAATGAATAAGAAGGATTCTTTTCCAAAAGACCTGACCAGGATTTGTCCCAGCCCCAGTGAACAAATAGAACATTTGAGTCTAAGTCCCAAAGTGGCAACTTCAGAAGGATACCGAATCTTCACAGATGAGCTAAGTTCATGAAAGTTTCTCAGCTCTTCTGAACCTCAGCATCTACATCTATGAATCTGTGGAAACCATCCTTCCCAGAACTGTGATAGGTACAGTGAGGTCACAGATGTCAAAGTGCTTGGTATGAGAGCTTCCTACCAATACATTATTTTGTTAAAGAACTTGGTTTTCTAAGTATCAATCTTACATTTATTCATAGTACACATATTTCCAATTTGAGGAAACTGATTATTTTATCAAAATCCTAACTGGTGTGGCTATTGAAATTCAAAGACTCTCCTCTTTTGCTATTTAATGGCATTGATTTGCTGGGTTTTCCCTTCTCACCCACTCATAGCTCAGTTATCTGAGTGAAAAGACCATGCTAGAGCTATAAAAATATGATTACATTGCTGTTGTAAGTTTCCAAACTCAGATGGTTATAACCTGATGCAGGGCATTCCAATTTTAACTATCTACTGCTGTTTTTATTTCATAAAGCCACTAAAAACATCCTGCACCGCTTTTATATACATCACTACTTTTATGGCTTTTGTGTCATAATAAAAGGCAGTTCATTGGAAGCTGATGGGGTTTTTTTCCAGCAGAAAAATAGTGAACTTGGAATAAGACATCTCTGTGTCTAGTTTCTCTGCCTCCTAACTGTCCCGTGCAATCAATCCATGATCCTCCAGACTTCTAGGCTATTTTTCCCAAAAAGCTATTTCTAAGGCATTGCCCTGTTCAACCTTCAGAGGCTCCCCACAATACCCATTGGGAGGCCATAACATCCTGAGCGTGGCATTTAAAGATGTCTAGTATCTCTGTGGCTCCTGGGTGGCTCAGTCAATTAAGTGTCTGACTTTGGCTGGGGTCATCATCTCACAGTTTGTGAGTTCAGGCTCTGCATTGGGCTCTGTGTTGACAGCTCAGAGCCTGCTTCAGATTCTTTGTCTCCCTTTCTCTCTGCCCTTCCCCCACTTGTGCTGTCTCTCTCTCAAAGATGAACAAAACATTTTTTAAAAGTTTGAAAATCTGTAGAATCCTTATAACTCACTTTTGTTTATATAAAGTAAAACACCTACTTTGCTCTTCACCTTCCTGTGTACTCATGGCTTTATACAGTGTGTTCTCAACCATTTGTGAGAAACCCTCTGCCTTAATTCTTTCCATCAATTTAGCTCTTACCAATAGAAATCCTTCTTTTTACAAAACTTTTCCAGGGATTCCTCCCTGGGACTCACTGTCCCCTCTACTTTCAACACAATCATATTTTGCTTGGTCTTGTGGCTTTGGTTGTTGCCTTATCACTTGTGTGACTCTCCCAATCCAGATCTAATGTTCCCTTATCCTGTGCTTATGATGCAGATGTCACATTTGGAATGGAAAGGACCCTAGGCAGAAACTCATCAGACCTTTGTTTTACAGAGGTTAAATGATAGCCATCGCCACATGGAATTTATGGGAGATCAACTGAAGCCCACTAGAGTGCACTTTCAAGGAATGAGGGAGAAAGGGAAACATGGACAAGCAGGTAGATGGAGATATATATATATAGGCAGTGTAAGTATATACCTGTTCAACTCTTGATTCAAGGAAGGGAGAAATGACAACTATCATGTCTAGTTGGTAGAAATGGGATTTCTTCAGTCCCACTAGACTCAGCAAAAGATAACCCACCAAGACCTTGGCTGAGTAGCCAAACAGGTCTGTGGAGAAGATATCAGGTCTCTGGGAAACATTGGAATCAACTAGTTATAAAGGTACATTTTTCATCAGGGATCTAGACTTCCCTCCCCAGTCAATGTTTTCCTTCATTCTTCAGAGTCTTTGCCACTCAGATAGTAAACCTACTTCAATAATACAATCAGCTTCAAGGAAGACATACAGTAAGTGATTTATACGGTGATGTATCCATTCGTTAGTAACTTTGGTATCACTGTGGAAACTCAGAGAAGTACCTATCTAGACGTCTTTCACATGGACAGATCACTTGCCAGGTGGCTATCCAGACTCTGATAATAAATATCTAGGCCTCCTGGGTTGGTTATCTGGTCTCATTTTCAGACAATTCTGATGCTATTAAATCCCTTGCCTAATAGTCACTTTGTTTAGTTCCTGTCAACATGGATGAGGTGGTTCACATAATGCTACACGTGGAGATTATGGCAAAGACCTGGCTCCTTATCCTCAAATCACTTTGCATCTAGATAAAATCTCCCTTTAATCTCCTTCTGCCATTAATCTTGTGTCAAGCTGGACATTTTAATTAGTGAATAATCAGCTCTATGGGAATATGAAAAATAATTCTTTCCATCTGAAAAATAACTATTTTTCCCCACCAGTATTTCTCCTTCTAACTAATCATCACAGAGCCCTCTAATTCTTGCCGATATGCCATTATCTGAGTGCCTCCACATTCCTGGTTACCCCACCTGTGACTGCCTCTCCCTTTCTGGAGTGAGTTATAAATGAAAAAAAGCCTTATGAACTCAGCTCCTAATATCGATAGAAACTCTCCCATCTAATACTTCCTTCTTCTAGATCATAGGGTAGGTTCAATGAATAGAGCCACAGCCATATCAATAATCCCCAGCACTGGACTAGCAATAAAGTTATCATTAACCTCTGAAATCCCACTACCATAGTGGGTGGCTAACCCTGTTCAAGATAGCCCACTGATGAGTGCAACCTTCAGTTGTTCTTGACATGAACACCCAAGTCTCCCATATGCATCCTCAACATGGTTTTCACTTATGCTCATCTGGCTTTGCCGGTTTTAAAACTGTCCACAGTGCCCCCACAAGGCCTCTGATATACCAGAACCTTCTGGAGGGGATCTCATTTGGGTCCAAATACAGGCTTTTCCTCAGCCACATGCCTTAGCTTACAATATTCTTATAATAGGTTACTGTAACCTTTAATGAGAAAATATAATACTTGTTAACCTCCCTTCCATCCTCTTGCATTCTGCACATGCAATATATAAATGATGCTTTACAGGAGATGAGCACACACAGACTGCTCTTCAGCCTTTGTCTTATCTAATAGCAATATTAGGAGTCAGAGTAATTTGGCATCCCACCAGATTGATTCTTTCTGGTTCTGAGCTTGATTATGTAGTACCATGATGAATAAGGTACATTCTATCAGATGTGATCTAGTAAGAGTGTAATGGCAGTTCTCTCTCCCCTGTTTAAGAAGAGCCATAGTATTTCAATGTTAATATCAAAGGGGAACTATCTAGGAGAGGCTCACATCACCTTGGGGTTTCTGCCACGATCACATGAATCCCCTAGAAGCCCTATGATATGCCCAGTGTGGACACTGGCTCCTTTCATTTATGCAGTACCAGTAAAACAAGATGAATAATTATGGTGAAATGTTATTAAAGATTCATCATTAGCAAGGAGGAAATTAGGAAATCATAACATAGAACTTGAGCTGTATAGTCAGGCAGACCTGAGGTGTGAATTTTGGCTTGGCCAACTTCTATGATGGTGCACAAGTCCCTCAACATTTATCAAAACTTCAAATTGAAACTAAGAACACTGTATTAACTGCCTTGGCCTGTGATAAAGATTTAGAATAATAGAACATACTAGATGCCAAAAGACTTGGCTATAATTAAACATAGAACAATAATCTGGCTTATACTTAAGGCACTTTCTCTAGATTTCCCCATAATTCTTAGTCTATTTTTATACTGTAGGTATCATTCCAAGCACAGAACTTTGAAGAACACCCCTCAAACTCCAGACCCAAAACAGAATGACACTCTTGCCCTTCTCCTCTCTTAAAATTAGAACTTTATTTGTTCACATTTTTTTCTCCAAAGAATTAAAACATATGGTATTTCATCTGTCTCCATAAAATATTAAAGCAGATACAGATGTTCTTCTCTACTGAGTGTCGAATTCAGAGTCAGAAAGCCTGGTTGTGAATTCTGCCTCCTCTGCTTACTAATGGTGGGATCTGAATGAACTCGCTTCATCTCTGATACTTTGTGTTCCTATATGCCAAGGAATAGCAATGATGTCATGATGGTGGTAGCAAAAGTAAAGGCAATGATGGTGAGATAAGGGCACTTCCTCACAAGCTTGTTGGGTAGACTGTATGAGCTATTATGTGATAACCGTTGCAATGCTGAATCTGTCAAGTCCCCCTTACGATTGGTGGAACCAAAGCTCATGTTGTGGAAAAGAGGTTCAAGGTCACACACAGTTTGAGACACTTCCAATGGAAAGACCACCTATACAAGTCACCCTGTGACATGTTAGGATAGGTTGCTTGGGGCATTAAAGAGTTACTCCACTGTCAGTTCCTACTTTGGGGGAATACACATGGACAAGAAGAGGTCTAGAATCTTCACATCTGTATGGTTTTAATGTGATGGACAGAACTCTCTCTACAAAAGAACATTATTTAAGTTTTTAATTAATTAGGGCTCCTTTGGCTAGTTGAAATAAATTGGAAAGCTCCTAGGGTATCTCATAAAATTGGTGCAACAGCTGAACAACCATAAGTTGGCAAAGGAGATACCCAAAGAGGCTCTGGAGATTTCCTTAGAAACCACAGGCCATAAAATTGAAACCTAGCGCTATGCTGTCCAATACAATAGACACTATATTTAATTTTAAATTTAAATTTAATTGCTAATTTAAATTAAGTCAAATTTAAAAATTCAGTTTCTCATTCTAGCCACATTTCATATACTAATTATCTACATGGCATTACTCTATTGAATAGAGCAATCTATGGAACATTTCCATGACCTGAGAAGACTCTATAGGAAAGCATTGCTCTAGACTGATGTCATTTAAGTACCTTTAAGACTCTCAGATTTTGTGTCCCCTTATTACAATGTTCTTATTTTTTGAAGAGGGAATTGTATGGGTTTATATGTTATCTACATTCTGGGACAAACAACTATGACCAAGTTGGACAGTATCCTTTAATATAGTCCTTGCTTAGCTGGCCTCCTTAACTGGGGTGGGGAATCATTCCCAGAAAACGGGTATGAATCATTCCCAGAAAACGGGTATGGTTATGTCTCCCAGACCTTTTTTCCTGCTCGACCCTTATAACCCTCACTGCAGCCTAGAAAGCAGAGAAAAAGCTCCACCCAAGACATCAGAACAAGTGATTCAGGGTTACAGCCCACTTTCTGTGCCTTGTTTATTACAGTCATGAAGACTTCTTTAAAATCTTATTAGGAGAGATATTTATATTTTCTCATTGTTCATTTTGGACAGCATTCTTGAAACATCTTAATAAATATTGAATTCTTGAAGTCCTACTGGGCATGTTAATAGGAGCAAAAGACAAAACACCACTTTTATGTCTCTTCATATCAAGGTATAACCCAACATAGCTGGGACTATGTATGCTGAAATGATGATTTATTTTAAATCTAGACAACCTTATGAATGCATAATGCATTTTTTTTTTTTTTAGAACACAAGTTCAGAGGACAGACGGAGAAGCCAAAAGAGGTTCATTTAGGAGCTTTTGTTCCTTCTATGAAAAGCATCTGAGGTAATAACAAAGAAACTAAACACACAAAATTAACTATTGGAGTCATTTTTAATTAACCTGACCAGCTAATGTAATCCCTGAAACTTTTTCTCTTCAGGACAAAACATCATTGGTTTTTGTATTCCTGGATCTGCATCGAGTGAGCATCATCAAGTCCTTACACCAACTGGATGGGTTTGTGCAACAAGGTGTGTAAGTAAGCCCAGGGTTTTGGTTTCCCCCACTGCTTATAGCTCCTTGTTGAGTTTGCCTTCCTGTAGACTCCATTTTCTGAGTGTTCTCAAAGAACACTCTGGTCTTGTGTCTCATGGTACCTAACTCTATGAATACTCTGGCCCACACATGCTTTCAAGACCAGGAATTGGAATGCCTCATTTGTCACAGGCAGTGGCACTCTGAAGAGGCATGTGCCCTTCCTTGAAGGGAGCAGTTCTCAGCCTTGACCACACATTAGAATTGCCAGAGGAGCTTTTAAAAAGACCTAGTCCAGCTTCAATGAAATCAGAATGTGGGAGGGTGGGACAACCATCAGTACATTTTATAGCTTCCCAGATGACAGCAAAGATTCATAGCAACTTAGTGGATAGCAGCATGAGTACCACCTGGAGTTTATTAGAAACGGAGGCTCTGTGACCCCATGCCACACCTCCTGAACAAGAATCTGCATTCTAAGAAGATATCCCAGGTGACTCATATGTATATTGAAGATTGAGATACCCAACCAGTCTGAGCATGCATCAGAAGCACGCTGGAGAGTCTTAAAATGCAGACTGCTTGGCCTCACCCCCGGATCCTGGTGCATAAGGTCTAGGGTAAGGCTTTGCCTTTCTAAGAGTAATGTAATCCTCGTGATCCTATTTGGTTCCTGCATGGTGTCAGCATCGGAGTTTCAGACACACTCCTCTCTAATTCATTTATTAACTCTCTCCCCAAGTTCATTTATTCTGCCCCTAATCTTGAGGAACAGGGGATTTTGCAGTGAACAAAGAGTTAATCCCTTTCTCATTGAATTTAAGTTCTAGAGAAGGTTCAGACAATACAAAAGCAAACTAATTATGGAAACAAATGTTACAGATTATGTTAACTTTTTATGAAAAAAACTATACTGAATGTAAGATCCAGGGTGACTAGAAGATGCTATTTTAGATTAAATGGTCATGTAAGGACTTGCATTTGAGCAAAGACCTGATGGATGAAGATTTTACAAGCATACTATGGAACAGGAAAAACTAGGTTCTAGGCAGAAGGTAAAGGAACCCTAAAAGGTCTGACCCAAGATGGGGTTAGTAAACTCCAAGACCAAAGAAGTGAGATTTTCCTCTTCATTTCTCAGATCTACAACCTGCCTGCTGAATGATGTTGGGACTGCTGCCTTTTCTTTCATGGCCTCTTGATGCATCAAGTTTCCTTGGAAACATTTTTAGGAAGATTAAAACTTCAGTGTGAACAGAGCATTAACTAAGTCCTTAAAGAAGTTACAGTTGCTTGCTGGCACCTGGCCTCCAAGGGGAAAAGAAAACAACAGTGGGTGAGCCATCTATCATTACTGAACCTTGTAATAGGAGACCTGAAGGAGAAGATTTGACTGCCATCAGGAACCCCCAGCCACACAGGATGGTAAATGGCAGGAAGAAATAATGAAGATGTGATAATAGCAGAAATGGCTGCAGAGGTATGAGTTATGGGGTAGGAGTGACATCACCAGGAAGGTGGTATAGGTAGTTCCTGACGGCACAAGAACTGAAAACTATTCATGATGAGACACCAAAGAAAAAATTCTAGAATGTGAAGGTGAGGCTGAAGCACCTCTGCTATACACCAAAGACATGGAGAGAGACCCCATTAGAAGGGTAGGTGGAGCAGTTGCACATTACCCCTTCCTTGGCTGGCATAGTGCCATACTGGGAGGTCTCCCCCAAAACCCTCCAGTGAAAAAAGAGAGCCCATACTGGACATTGAGCCTTCCCAGCCTTGTGGGTCACCTTTTAGGAGTTTATACTTTGGTCTCACCTCAAGGAGATCATGGAGGACTCTGCAGGGCTTGCAACCACCAGCAAGCATTCAGATCTCAGCCAGCTGGGTTCCTACCAGCAGCACCCTGGTAGAAGTCCCAAGGAACAGCCTCACTCATCTGCACGGCCAAGACATTGGCACAGTTTGACCAGGGAATGAGGCAGGATGCAGGCCTACCTTACCTGGGACCTCAGATGAACTGAGTCTGGTCTCCTCGCTCTGGCAAGGCAGCTAATTCATAGCCCTGACCAATACTGAGTGCAGTTCCTGGCCCTGCCCAACCAGCAAGCCTGTTCTAGTAACTGAGAAATGTCTTGGCATCACAACACTCAAACAGTAGAGCCCAGCCAGTGGCTCTGCCCACCTGTGGAGACAGACTAGCGATCCCCTCTGGCCAGAGAGTTGATGCACAGGTCTGTCTGATAAGACTCTTATTTGGGGAGCTAAGCAGACTTGGGACGTGTTCATTGGCTCCCTGCACCTCCCTGTGCAGGGAAGCTTATCTGCCCACTGCTGAATAGAGCCTCCAGTCCTGCTAGCCGAACCCCTCATCGTAGTAGCATATGCGACAGCTCTGCTTATAATGGTACATGAGCAGAGAACATGACCAGCAGCTTTGTATCTGTGGAGCCATTTGTCCATACAGCTGAGTGTGCATGTCTATCTGATTGGATTCCCCCCACCCTCAAAAGACCTTAAGCCTTGAAGCTGAGTCTGCAGCCTGACTAGGCAAGGGAATATAGAGACCAGATGAAGCTGAATGCAGCCTCTAGACTGACACAGTCCTAACCAGAGCTCTTTCCAGTTTGTCAACTGTGCAGGACCCCATCTAACAGAAACACTAATTCAAAGCCCCACCTAAACAGACCCTGATAATAAGTGCCACCTGCTCAAAGATGTTACAAACTGATACATGCAAAAAATCAAGTCTAGTGTTCTGGTAAAAGACTGGAAGAGGAGACCAGTTACTCAAATGTGCAGATAGGACATAAGAAATCACCCCCCAAAAAAGTAAACATAATACCCCTAGGGGAAACTAATAAAACTCTAATAAATGACACTAAAGAAATGGAGATCTATGAACTTCCAAACAATTCAGAATAATCCTCTGAAAGAAGCTAAGTGAACTACAATAACACAGTTACTAAAATAATGCATGAACAAAACAAGTTTGACAAATAAAAATCATAAAAAATTTAAACAGAAATACTATAAGCGAAAAATACATTGAATGAACAATTAAATAGCTTCACCAGCAGACCTGACCATGCCAAATAAATTATTCAGTCAAAGGAGCAAAATTAATGAAAAAGACCAAAAAAGAAAGAAAGTATATAAGCACTAATCAGGCACAATCAAGAGGAAAATACCCACTTTCTAGGAATTCCAGGAGAGAGAAAGTGACAAAGTATATTTAAAGCTCTAATGGCAGAAAATTCCCAAATATTGGGAGAGAAACGGACATCCAAATCCATGAGGCTGAAGCCAAATAGGGCTTCAATAGGTCACATTCTAATTAAGTTGTCAAAAGTCAAAGACCAAGAAAGAATTTTGGAAGCAGTGAGAGAAAAGAGAATTTACATAAAGGGAACCCCCATGAGACTACTTAACAGAAACTTTCAGGCTAAGAGAGAATGGGATAATATATTCAAAATATCAAAACAAAGAGATTATAAACCAGGAATTCTATACCAGGCAAAGAAATTATTCAAAAATGAAGGAGAGAGAGTTCATCACCACCAGACAGGCCGGCCTTAAAAAAATGTTAAAGTGAATTTTTTTAGTGAAGGAAAAGGATGATAGTTTATATCATAAAAGCATAAAGTAGTATAAAACTCACTGGTAATGGTAAATATATGATCAAAGATATATCCTGTAATATGGTAATTATACATAATTCACTTACACTCATTTAAAATTTAAAACCAAAGGTAATAAAAGTAAGTATAATATTTTGGATTATTTTGGATATGAGATATTAAAAATATATAAATTATAACATCAATAACCTACATGTGACGAGAAGAAGTCAAAAATATAGGGAGTGCCCCCTATGACCCAGCAATAGCACTGCTAGGAATTTACCCAAGGGATACAGAAATGCTGAGGCATAGGAGCACTCTCCGCAATAGCTAAAACATGGAAAGAGCCTAAGTGTCCATAAACAGATGAATGGATCAAGAAGATGTGGTTTATCTATACAATGGAATACTACATGGCAATGAGAAACAATGAAATCTGGCCATGTGTAGCAACATGGATGGACCTTGAGGGTGTTATGCTGAGCAAAATAAGTCAGGCAGAGAAGGACAGATCCCACATGTTTGCACGTATAGGAGGATTAGGAGGAACTTGACGGAGGACCATGGGGGAGAAGAAGGGGGGAAATGGTGGGGGAAAGGGAGAGAGGCAAACCATGAGAGACTCTTGAATGCTGACAAAAACTGAGGACTGATGGATGTGGGGGGGAGGAGGGGATGGGCATGGAGGAGGGCACTTGTGGGGATGAGCACTGGGTGTTATGTGGAAACTAATTTGACACTAAACTATTTGTAAAAAAAAAATATATATAGGGAGTGCTCTCAAAATTAAAATTAGAATAAATTGAAAACAACTTAGGATATTTCACGCAAGCCTCATAGTAACCCCAGGAAAAAACCTGTAGTGATTACAAAAAAGCACCTAATAATCAAGTCAAAGCATACTGATACCAAAAGGCATCACACGAAAGTGGGCAGGATAAGAAGCAAGCAACAATGGATCTACAAAAAAGAAAACTATTAACAAAACAGCAATACTAAGTCCTTACCTATTAATAATTACTTTAAGTGTAAATGGATTAAGTTCTCCAATCAAAAGACACAGAATTGCTGAATGGATTAAAATCCTCAAGATTTCACAATATTCTGCTTCCAAAGACTCACTGTAGCTTTAAAGACATACAGCCTGAGTTAAAGGACGGAAAAAGATATTTCAAGCAAAAGATAATTTTTTAAAAGCAAGGGGTAGCTATAAATCTATTAGATAAGAAAGATTTTTCTCTTTTGCCATTTTTAGTTTAAAGAAGGTCATTATGTAAAGACATCATTCCTACAAGAGGATGTTACAGTTGTAATATGTATTTACCTTATATTGGAGCACCTCAATATATAAAGCAAAAGGAGAACTGAAAGAATTAAAAAACAATATAAAAGTGATTAATAGGGGCGCCTGGGTGGCTTAGTCGGTTAAGCGTCCGACTTTCGCTTGGGTCATGATCTCGCGGTTCGTGGGTTCAAGCCCCGCGTCGGGCTCTGTGCTGGCTGCCAGCTCAGAGCCTGGAGCCTGTTTCAGTCTGTGACTCCCTCTCTCTCTTACCCTCCCCTGCTCACGCTCTCTCTCTCTAAAAGAAAAAAAAAAGTGATTAATATCTTATTAATAATTAGATCACCCAGATAATCAATAAGGAAAGAGTCAAAGTGGGCAAAACTATAAACCAAATGGAGGTAACAGACATATGCAGAACATTTTCTCTGACAACAGTAGAATGAACATTCTTCTCAAGTATACATAGAACATCTTCTAAGATAGATTATATGTTAGGCAATAAAAAAAAGTCTTAGCAACCCCAGGAAGATAGAAATCGCACTAAGTATCTCTCTGCTCCAAATGGTATGCATATTAGAAATTAATAATAGAAGAACTGGAGAATTTCCATGTATTCATAAGTTAAATGGCACTCTCCTGAACCGCCAGTGGATCAAAGAAAAAATTAAAAGGGAAGTAAGAAAGTATATTGAGAAACACAAAACAGGAAGCACAGCATACCAGACCTTAGAGAATGCAGCAAGACTTAAGAACTTCTAAGAAGTTCATAACAATAAATGCCTGCATTAATAAACAAAGACATCAACTAAACAAGCTAACTCTATGCCTCAACAAATTAGAAATGTAAAGTAAACTAAGCTTAATGTTAGCAGAAAGAAAAAAATAAAGCAGAAATAAATGCAATAGAAAACAGGAAAACAATAGAAAAGATTAAAAACTAAGAGTTGGCTGTCTGAAAAAGTAAACAAAATTCACAAACAATTAGCTAGACAAAGGAAAAAAAAGGACTCAAGTCAAAATTATGAAAAGGAGACAGTACAATGGATACCTCAGAAAGATCATATGAACAACTATTTCCAACAAACTAAAAACAAATAAATTATTAGAAACATAACCTACCAAGACTGAATCAGGAATAGAGAGAAAATAGGAACAGACCAATTATTACTAAGGAGATTAAGTTAGCAATAAAAAAAATCTCCCAACAAAGAAAAGCCTTGGACCAGATGGCTTTACTGGTAAATTTTGCCTCACACTTAAAGGATTGGAAGAGTTACAATAAAGATAGCAGGGCAAGAATTATCCTGATCTCCCTTTACCCACTGGACACACCAAAAACTGCAACTACATATAGCACAACTCTTTTTGAGAATAGCTAGCAGAACAGCTCTTCCACAACTAAAGATATAAAGAAAAGCCACATAAAGAGAAGAAGGGGTGGAGATGCAGTCTAGACAGGACCTTACACCCCTAGTGCGGCAGCCTGTGAGTACGAGGGATATATATATATAAAAAAAAAAAAGCAGATATCCTTCCTGAGGAGCAGAGCATTCAAGACTCCTATGAGAAACCCCTTCCCTGGCTTTGAAAATCAGTGACACTTAAACTGTAGGAGAGTCACAGGGCTATAGGAAATCAAGATTTTGCTCCCTTTTTTTTTTTTTTTTTTAATTTTTGAGAGAGCGACTGAGACAGAGAGACAGAATGCCAGTAGGGGAGGAACAGAGAGAGAGGGAGACACAGATTCCAAAGCAGGCTCCAGGCTCTGAGCTGTCAGCACAGAGCCTGATGCAGGTCTTGAAACCACAAACCGTGAGATCAAGACCTAAGCCGAAGTCAGAGGCTTAACTGACTGAGCCACCCAGGCACCCCCAAGGTTTTTCTCTTAAAGAGCCCAAAGTCACTCTGACACCCAGCACAGAGGCAGCAGTTTGGGGATCACCTGAATGGTATGTGAAGGAAACTTCTCCAGGAAGGGAAGGTCTGCTGTGTTCCATTTTTCCTACTTCCCTTCTTATCTAGCCTTCTTATCTAGCACTAGGGGGTAATGGGGCATACCAGAGGCCAGCTCCATCCACCAGTTGTGGCGGAGCCACACAGGGACCAGCCCTGGAGTGCCTAGTTCCCATGGCTGGGTGAGGAGGGGATCATGCTTCTTTGCCCCACAGGACACCCTCTACATAAGGCCACTCTTCCAAGACTAAAAGATGTAGCTTATCTTTTTCTAATACATAGAAGAAGAAAAAAAGAGAATCAGGCAAACTGAGGAGAGACAGGAAGGTGTCCCAAACAAAAGATGACAAAAACTTCAGAAAAAGGACTAAATAAAATGGACATATGCAATCTACCTGATAAAAATTTCAAAGTAATAATCATAAAGATTTTCACCAAACCCAAAAGAAGAATGGATGAGTTAAAGATTAAATAAAATGAAAAATACACTAAAGGGAATCAGATTAGAGGATACAGAACAGATCAGCTCTCTGGAAGATGGTAGTGGAGATCACTTAAGCTGATCAACAAAAAGAAAAGAATTTAATAGAGTAAGGATAGTATAACGGACTTCTGGGACAACGTTGAGCATACTAACATTCATATTATAGGAGTACTAGAAGCAGAAGAGACTGAACTGAGGGCAGAAAATTTATTTGAAGAAATAATAGCTGAAAATTTCCCTAACCTAGAAAAGGAAACATTCAGATCCAGAAAGCATGTAGAACCTCAAAGAGGTCCACACCAAGACATATAATTAAAACATTAAAATTGAGAGATAAAAAAAAAATCTTAAAATCAGCAAGAAGAAAGCAACTTGTCACATTTCTCCTAAGAACCCTCCCTCTCCCTCCTCCCTCCCCCCCTACACTGAGACTATCAACTAAGTTTTCATCAAAAATCTGCAGGCCAGAAAGTATTGGCACAACAGATTCAAAATGCTGACGGGGGGGTGCCTGGGTGGCTCAGTAGGTTAAGCATCCTACTTTGGCTCAAGTCATAATCTTGCGGTCCATGGGTTTGAGCCCCACATCAGGCTCTGTGCTGACAGCTTGGAGCCTGCTTTAATTCTGTGTCTCCCTCTCTCTCTGCCCCTCCCCTGCTCACACTCTGTCAAACATAAACATTAAAAACATTTTAAGATTTTTCAAAATGCTGACAGGAAAAATCCTACAACCAAGAATATTCTACCCAGCAAGCTTATCCTTCAAAATTGAAGGAAAGATCAGTTGCTTTCCAGATGAACAAGAGTTAAAGGAGTTCATCACCACTAACTCAGCCTTAAAAGAAGTCCTTTTAGTACTTCTTTTTAAAGTGGAAAAGAAAAGACCTCAAGAAAATTATGAAAGAAAAAAATCACTCGTAAAAGGAAACCTATAATCCACTTGCCAAGCTAGTATGAAGACTAAAAGACAAAACTAGTAAAATTAACTATATTTACAATAATTAGTTAAGGTATACACTAAATAAAAACATAGAAAACAAGACATCAAAAACAAAACATAAGAAATAAAAATATATTTTATAAGAAATAAAATATAATACTTTTAGAATGTATTTGAAGTCACCATTAACTTAAAATAGACTGTTATATATATATGATGTCCTATACAAACCTGATGGTAAGCACAAACCAAAAGCCAGTAATAGATTCACTTAAATCCCAACAAAACACTGAAAGTCATCAAATTATGAGAAGAGAGGAGCAGAATTACCAAAGCAATGAGAAAACAACTTACAAAATGGCAATAATTTCACACCTATCAACAATTATTTAATGGACTAAACGTTCCAATCAAAAGACATAGGGTCTAAATTAATTTCTAAATTAATTAATTTCTAAATTAAGAAAAGGAAGAGACCCATATACAGTCTGCCTACAAGAGACTGACTTCAGACAAAAGGACACAGACTGAAAATGAAGGGATAAAAAAAGAGATTCCATGCAAATGGAAACAAAAAGAAAGCTGAGCTAGCAATATTGAAATAAGACAAAATAGGCCTATTACAAAAATTGGAACAGGAGACAAAGAAGGATATTACATAATGACAAAGAGATCAATCCAAGAAGAAAATCTAACAATTGCAAATATCTATGTGCCCAACATAAAAGCATCTGAATATATAAAGCAACTATTAACTGACATAAAAGGAGGAATTGACAGTAACACACCAATAGTAGGAAACTTTAACACCCTACTCACATCAGTGGATAGGTCATCCAGATAAAAAATCATTAAGAAAGCAGTGGCACTAAATGACACATTAGACCCAATGAACTTAATAGATATTTATAAAACATCCCATCCTGAAAGAGCAGAACAAACATTCTTGACAAGGGCACATGCAACATTCTCCAGGAGGGCGCCTGGGTGGCTCAGTCGGGTAAGTGTCCGACATCAGCTCAGGTCATGATCTCATAGTTCGTGGGTTCGAGCTCCACATCGGGCCCTGTGCTGACAGCTAGCTTAGAGCCTGGAGCCTGTTTCAGATTCTGTGTTTCCCTCTCCCTCTGACCCTCCCCTGCTCACGCTGTTCTCTCCCTCTCAGAAATAAATAAAACATTTAACAAAAAAGAAACATTCTCCAGGATGGGTCACATGTTAGGCCACAAAAAAAAAAAAAACATTTAAGAAGACTGACATCTTATGAAGCATTTTTTCTGCCCACAATGGTATGAAACTAGAAACTGATTAACAAAAAATAAACTGGAAAAATACATGAACGCATGGAAGCTAAGCAACATGCTACTAAATAATAGAAAAAGGAAGTGAAAAAAATACCTGGGGACAAACCAAAATGAAATGAAGCATTCCAAAATTATATAGGAAACAGCCAAGGCAGCTCTAAGAGGGAAGTTTATAGCAATACAGTTCTATCTTAAGAAACAAGAAAAATCAAACTACTTCACCTTGCACCTAAGTTGACTAGAAAAAGAAAAGTTCCAAAATTAGTAGAAGTAAAGAAATAAAGATGAGAATGGAAATAAGTGAAAGAGCCTTTAAAAATAAACAATAATAAAGATCAATGAAACTAAGAGCTGTTTCTTTGAAAAGATAAACAAAATTGATAAACTTGAGTCAGACTCAAATAAAATTAGAAAGGGAAGTTACAACCAATCACACATGAATACAAAGGCTTATGAGTACTATGAACAATTATGCACTAACAAACTGGAAAACTGGAAGAAATAAATTCCTAGAAACCTGCAATCTTCCAAGACTGAATCAGAAAGAAATAAAAGATCTGAACAGACTGATTGCGAGTAATTAAACTGAATCATTAATAAAAACTACCAATAAATAAAAGTCCAGAACTAGATGCTTCATAAGTGAATCCCACCAAATATTTTAATGGTTAATACCTATTCTGCTCAAGCCATTCTAAAAACTGAAGGGGAATGAACACTTCCAAATACATCCTATGAGGACAGCATTACCCTGATACCCAAACCAAAGACATTACAAAAAAAAATTTTTTTACAGGCTAATAACCCTGATGAACAGAGATGCAAAAATCCTCAACAAAATATTAGCAAACAAATTCAACCCTACAGTCAAAATATCCTAGACCATGATAAAGTTGAATTTGTTCCAAGGATGCAAGCATGGCTCAATATCCACAAATTAATAAATATACCACACATTGACAAAATGAAGGATAAAAATCATGATCATTTCAAATAGATGCAAAAAAAAATTTGATAAAATGAAACATTGATTTATATTTAAAAAAAAACTCTCAAGTGTGTAGAGACAGAACATACCCCAACATAATAAAGGCCATTTTTGACAAACCCACAGCTAACATACTTAATGGTGAAAAACTGAAAGCTTTTCCTCTAAGCTAAGGAACAAGGTAAGGATAAGCACTCTCCCCACTTTTATTCAACATAGTACTGGAAGTTCTAGCCACAGTCAGACAAGATAAAGAAATAAAAGGCATCTAAATTGGTTTTTAAAAAAGTAAAACTGTCAGTATTTGCAGATGACATGACCCTGTATAGAGAAAATCCTAAAGACTCCACCAGTAAACTAATAGAATAAATAAATTTAGCTGCAGGATATAAAATAAATATACAGAAATTGGTTGTGTTTCTATAAAGTAAACAAACCAAACAAATCTCTCAGAGAAATTAAGAAAGCAATCCCATTTACAACTGCATCAAAGAGAATAAAATGCCTAGGAATAAATTTAGGAAAGAAGATTAAAGACCTGTAGTCTGAAACCTCTAAAACACTGATGAAAGAAGTTGAAGACACAAATAAATGAAAAGATATACAGTGCTCAGGATTGGAAGAATTAATACTATTAATATGTCCATACAACCCAAAGCCATCTTGACAAAGAAGAAAGAATCTGGAGATGTTATAATACCTGATCTCAAACTATACTATAAATATACAGTAATCAAAACAGTACAATAGTTGCATAAAAACAGACACATAGATGAATGGTAAAAATATAAAGTCCAAAATAAACCCATATTTATATGGTCAGTTAATTAATGACAAGTGAGGTACGAGAACACAATCAGGAAAAGACATTTTTCAATAAATGTGCTGGGAAAACTGGACCACTTTCTTACACCATATACAAATAAAAACTCAAAATGGATTAAATATCTAAATGTAATACCTGAAACCATGCAACTCCTAAAAGAAAACATCAACCATAAACTCTTAGACATCAGCCTTAGCATTATTTTTTGGATCCTTCTCCTCAAAGGCAACAAAAGCAAAATAAACAAATAGAATGCATTAAACAGCTTTTGCACAGCTAAGGAAATCATTAATAAAGTAAAAAGCCAACCTAATGAATGGGAGAAAATATTCCCATAAGAAGTTAATATCCAAAATATATTTAAAAAACCTACAGAACTCAATACACACAAAAAGCAATCCAATTTAAAAGTGGGCAGAGGACTTTAAAAGACTTTTCTTTCCCCAAAGAACACATATGGATGGTCACTTGAAAGATGCTCAGCATTGCTAATCATTAGGGAATTGCAAATAAAATTCACAATCAGATGTTACCTTACACCAGTCAGAATGGCTAGTATAAACAAGACAATAAATAACAGGTTTTGGTGAGGATTTGGAGAAAAGGGAGCCCAGTGCTATTGGTGTGAATGTAAATTGGTGCACCCACTATGGAAAACAGTATGGAGGTTCTTCAAAATATTAAAAATAAAAATATGATCCAGCAAATCCACTTCTAGGTTTTTATCCAAAGGAAATTAAAATATTAATTTGAAAAAATATATGCACTTCAATGTTCACTGCAGCTTTACAGTAACCAAGATATGGAAAAAAACATGTGTCTACTGACAGATGAATGGATAAAGAAGATGTGTGTGTGTGTGTGTGTGTACACAGGAGCAATGAAATATTACTCAGCCATAAAAAATGAAATCTTGCCATTTGGAACAACATGGATGGAACTAGAGGGTATTACGCTAAGAAAAATAAGTCAGGGAAAAACAAATGCCATGTAATTTCATTTGTATGTGGAATCTATGGGGGGGATAAAAGAACAAAGCAGAAACCAACTAATAAATACAAAGAATAAGCTGATGGTTGCCAGTGGGGAGGACAGAAGGGAGGGACAAAATAGATAAAGGGAATCAGGAGGTACAAACTTCCAGTTATAAAATAAAAAAGTCATAGGAATAAAAAGTGCAACCTAGGGGATATAGTCAATAATGTTGTAATTACTTTGTATGCTGACAGATGATAGCTATACTTATTGAGGTAATCATTTCATAATGTGTATAAGTGTAGAATGACTATATTGCACACCCAAAACCAATATTGTGTGTCAACTATATTTAAATTAAAAGAAAATTGGGGAGCCCAAGTGGCTCAGTCGGTTGAGTGTCTGACTTCGGCTTAAGTCGTGATCTCATGGTTAGTAGGTTCGAGCCCCGTCGGGCTCTGTGCTGACAGCTAGCTCAGAGCCTAGAGCCTGTCTTCAGATTCTGTATCTCCCTCTCTCTCTGACCCTCCCCTGCTTAGGCTTTCTCTGACTCTCAAAAATAAATAAAAACATTAAAAAATTTTTTAAAAATAAAATTAAATTGGGGCGCCTGGGTGGCTTAGTCGGTTAAGCGTCCGACTTTCACTTAGGTCATGATCTCGCGGTTCGTGGGTTGGAGTCCCGCGTCGGGCTCTGTGCTGACTGCCAGCTCAGAGCCTGGAGCCTGTTTCAGTCTGTGACTCCCTCTCTCTCTGACCCTCCCCTGCTCACGCTGTCTCTCTCTCTCTCTCTCTCTCTCTCCTAGAAATAAATAAAACATTTAAAAAATAAATTAAATTAAATTAATGCTAAACTTTCTACCTTTCAAACAAATTGAATAGGGGGGAACCCTCCCAAACTCAATTTACAAGTCCAGCTTCATCCTGCTATCAAAGCCAGTAAAGGTACTACAAGAAAACTGCAGGCCAATATCCCTTGTGAATATAGGTGGAAAATTCTCAATAAAATACCAGAAGAGTGAATTCAGCAGCACATAATATGATCCTTTACCATGATCAAGTAGGACTTATCCCTGGGAGGCAAGGATGGTTCAACATATGCACATGAGTAATTGTGATATGTCACATTAATATAATGAAAGATAAAAATCACATTATCACCTTAATAGATGCAGAAAAAGCATTTGACAGATTACAACATTCTTTCATGATAGAAACATAAAATCAGGTATAGAAGGAATGAAATGCAACATAATAAAGGCCATACATGACAAGCCCACAGTTAACATCACACTCAGTGGTGAAAGACTGAAAACTTGTCCTCTAAGATGGGGAACAAGACAGCGTGTCCAGCCTTGCCACCCCTATTCAACGCTGCTCTGGATAGGACTTCTACCATTGTCAGGTAAGTAAAAGAAATTAAAAGCATCAAAATTGGAAACAAAGAGAGGAAACTGTCCCAAAAGACAATCCGATATAATCAAGGAATTCAGTCAAGTTTGCAGGATATACAAAATTAACAGAGAAACATTGGTAGTGTTTCTATGCACTAACAACAAATTATCTAAAAAATAAACACTCTCGGGGTGCCTGGGTGGCTCAGTCAATTAAGTATCTGACTTCGGCTCAGGTCATGATCTCACGGTTCATGGGTTCGAGCCCCGTGTTGGGCTCTGTGCTGGCAGCTAGCTCAGAGCCTGGAGCCTACTTCAGATTCTCTATCTCCCTCTCCCTCTCTGACCCTCCCTTGCTCACGCTGTCTCTCTCTCTCAGAAATAAATGAAAACATTAAAAATAAAAAAATAAACATTCTCATTTATAATAGCATCAAAAACAAAAAAAAATCCTAAGGACGGGTAAGATCTCTACACTAAAAACTATAAGACATTAATGTAAGAAATTGAGGACAACACAAATAGAAAGATATTGTGCATTCATTTGGAAAAATTAATATTGGTAAAATGCCCTTACTGTCTATACAGCTAAAGCAAACCCTAACAATATTCCAAGTGACATTTCACACAGAAGTAGGAAACATTCCTAAGACAAGTGGAACCACAAAAGACAATGAATAGTCAAAGCAATCCTAAAAAAGAACACCATAGGAGGTATCATTTTCTGGTTTTAAGCTGTATTATCAAAACAGTACGGTACTTGAATAAAAACAGACACATAGAACAATGGAATAAAAATGGGAGCCCAGAAATAAACCCATGTCTATATGGTCAAGTACTGTTGACTACTGAGCCAGGAATACTCAATGGAGAAAAGACACTTTCTTCAATAAACGGTTCTGGGGAAATTGACTATTCACTTGTAAAAAGAAACTAGACCTCTGTCTTCCACCACTCACAAAAATTAACTTAAAATGGATTAAAGACATAAATGTAAGGCCTGAAACCATAAAACTCCTAGAAGAAAAAAGAAAAAGCTCCTTGAGATGGGTCTTAAAATTGATTTTCATGAATATTCAAAAATAAATAGGAGTATATCAAACTTAAAATCTTTTGCACGGCAAAACAATCAACAATATGAAAAGATAACTTACAGAATGGGAAAGAGTACTTGCAAATTATGCAACTGATAAGGAGTTAAAACCCAAAATATATAAAGAACAGCTAGCTACAAATCAATAGCAAAAACCCCAACCCAATTTAAAAAGGTGAAGGACCAAAATGGGCATTTTTCCAAAGAAAATAATCAGATGGCCAAGAGGTACATGAAAAGGTGCTCAACCTCTCACAAATCACTAGGGATAGGTATATCAAAGCACATGAGATCTCACCTCACCCCTGTGAGAATGGCTATCATCAAAAAGATGGCAAGGCTGTGGAGAAAGGGGAACTATTTTGCACTGTTGATAGGAATGTAAATTGGTACAGTCACAATGGACCAAAGTATGGATGTCCTTCAAAAAATTAAAAATAGAATGACCATATGATCCATAAATCCCACTTCTGGATATATATCCAAAGGAAATAAAAACATTATATAAAAGATATACCTGCAACCCCATGCTTTTTGCAGCTATACCATAGCCAGCACATGAGAAAAATCTAAGTGTCCGTGGATGGATGAATGAAGAAAATATACGTTATTCATGATTTAGAAATAAGGATATCCTGCTATTTGCAGCAACAATGTTTGGGACTTGAGGGTATTAAGCCAAGTGAAGTAAGTCAGAGAAAGAAAATTCCATATGATCTCACATGTGGAATCTTAAAATTAGTAGAAAAAGAGGTCAGATTTCTGGTTACCAGAAAGGCGGGAAGGTAGGGGCAGGAATTGGATACATGTGATCAAAAGGTACAAACTCCATTTATAAGATAAGTACTGGGGATATGTATACATGATTACTATAGTTAACAATGCTATATGTTATATTTTGAAGTTGCTAAGAGTGTACCCTAAAAGTTCTCATCACAAGGAAAAACAAATTTTTTTGTATCCATATGAGGTGATAGATGTTAACTAAACTTATTGTGGTAATCATTTCACACTGTATGTAAGTTAAGTCCTTATGCTGTATACCTTAAACATTTACAGTGCTGTATGTCAATTATATCTTGATAAAACTGGAAAGAAATTGTGAGGTGCATGACTGGGAGATAATCCAAAGTCTGAACCAATCCAGGAAGGCTATCTGGAAGAGGAAGAGTTTCAGGTAGCCCTTAAAAGAGGATTAAAGNCTTGTCTTGGAATTTACATGCTTCCTCAATTCTGTAAAATATTTTCACTTCTCATTTCCCTCCTTGACTTCCCTTCTAGAAAGCACAGGAGCAGAATTAATAGCCACTTAGAGAAAACATATTTGCGCAAATTTTAGATTTAATGATTTGCCTCCTTTATCCACAGCTTAATATTATAATGACAACATTTTACAAATTATCCAAAATGGGAAAATCTTGACCTTGGGTTCAACCAGGTCTAGATTTGGAAGTTCTAACACTTTGAAGCTTTGAAAGAATAAGTAAGTGTTAAGGTTACTGAGCATCCATTTCTTCATATAAAATAGAATTTTTTAAAAAATGACTTTTAGGAGTTTTTGTTGTATCACACTAGGACAAACAATATGTGGAATTAAAGGGGGTTATTTCCTGGCATATGCTCTGTCGGTGCTGGTTCCCTTCACTCCTACAATATGTGAGCTGCCATCACTCTCTTCTACCCTGTCTGAACAACACAGATCCTGTCCAATGTATGACTGGGAAATATTCCCAGATGCTTAGGCCTAACTGATGTTCTACCTTCGGCTCTCTTCCATCCCCAATCCTAGTTAAATGCTCCATAAATGATCCCCAGCCCACACACATTTCCCCCCTAACTTCCCCCTAGGTAAATAACAGATGCCATTGTCTTCTATTAGGTTCATTACAGATGTTTAATCATCCGAGCTTCTATGGTTGCATGGCCATAAACAAGATAGCCTTACCAAAGTGTGGGGAATGCCAGAGCTCTCACTTTATGAGTCCTAAAATTGATGAGGGAGTTGGCAGTGCCTGAGCCCCACAGCCCCGTGTCAGGGGAACCTCCCTTCCTGATTTGGATGTTTTTGTTACTTACATTTGAAATGTCAAAGAATATTTCATAATCCTATTTCCTTTTACTATCTATGATCCCAAAAGGGTTATCTTTGGTCAACAGTTGTTCATAAATGGGTAATGACAAAAGATGCATTTCGGGTGTTCTTTTAACAGCCTAAAAGATAGCAAGGCAGCCACGAAGCTGGGATTATGCGTGAAACCCTGGCCAGTTAGCTCAATGTATAGGAATGAGGATTATTTCAGTACAATTCCATGAGGATTCCTGAGTATGCAAAATCCACCACTCCCAAGCTCCAGTTCCTAGGCTGACCAAGTTGACCCTGTAGAAGCCAGTGCACATTTAGATGACTCAGTGACAAGGGTACAGACACCAAACCAACATCCGATGCTGTTCTGAAAACCTTCACGGATCTGAAGATTTTGAAGCATCTTTACCTAGCTTTCATGGTGTTTACTTCTGAGCATCTGTTCATGGGTCTAATTTCTGGAGCTGGATCTTTTTCAAGGTCTGTGGATTCCTGATGCATCCAGAAGTTAACATTCATATTCAGCCACTGTGGATGCCAGATATAATCTCCTGATACTCCTGTGTCCTAATGCATTAGATGCTTTTGGTGCCTGACCTACCACTGATTTTAGCCACAGCTATGGTTGAAAGTTCTATTCACCCTGAGAGCTCCCCACCTTAATGCACAGAGCAGAGGGTCTCCGCTGATGGGTAAGAATAGCTCAGCATAGCCCTAGCATCCTACAGCAGCACAGTTCAGCCACTCTCTCTCCTTTTCTGTCTATCCCTCTCCTTTCTTTCCTTCCTTTCCCTCCTCCCATGGAGACAGAAATATACACAAGGACATACAGAGAACTAATGTGGGTAAGCAGCCTTATAGGCTTAACCTGAGAGAGAGTTAGAAATGTAAGATCTCAGAATTCATCCTAGACCTACTGGCTCATAGTCTGCATTTTAAAGAATATCTTCAGAATATTCAAATGAACACTAAAATTTGAGAAGCTTTGGTCTAGATTATTTTATGCATTGGAAAAATGACCCAAAGAAGCCTGCCAACCCTCTGCCCACCCTGCATTTCAGATATTGATGGCAGCTCTAATATGTAGTGGAGTAGACCAGAGTCTTCTTTCAATAAAAGAGGAAGTGCCTCATGCTGTCCCCATGTTATATTTCATTGTCAAATATCAAGAACCATTCAATTAATTAACTTGGTAAAACAAAGCTACTTTAAATTACTGAGTGCAGGTTCATTCTGGTGCGTAAACACCAGCAGTGCCAGAAAGAATAATTTCCTGAAAGCTTCCTATTGCCACACAAAGGAAGTCATTCTTGAGGAAAAATAAATAAATAACAGTCCTAATATAATCGCTTTTCATTTGCGCTCATGCAAGAAGTTGCCAAATGTTTGCACTCACCCATTCTATCAAAAAGTTGCTTTCTTGCCATAATTAAAATATATGAAGTCTGCCTCGCCAGCCACATCATGACATGGGTGCAGGCACTGAGAGTTTCCCAGCTCACCAGCCCCGCCCTGTGTCATGAGTACATCTGAGGCTGCTGAAGCTGTGATAAGCCTGACACGTGAATCTGGACCAACTCCTTTATTTTACAGAGCATACACACACATGTGCACTAGCAGGCCGGAGCACACACACACAGAGTCTTCAAGGAATTGTCCAAGCCGGAATTCTATTACAAACTCCTCAGCCCTGGCCACAAGGATCTTCTGATGTCTATTCAAAAATATTTGAGCATTTATTTGATCAAAGGAAGACTAGAAGTTGAGAAAAACAGTTGCATTCTAGCCCTATTTGCCTACCCCCTTCTCTATCTATCTGCCTTCCTACCTATCTAATCAGTGACTGTTTAAAACCAAAAAAAAATTTCATTTGGGCACACTCAGCAAGGGACATGTCCATTACTATGATTTTACATGTAAATTCTGTAAAACCTAGTGGATGTTTGTCCCTGCACATCACAGCACTGGGGGTTATTCATTGAGTTTTAGCTAGCTTTCCTTCTTTGGATCACCTGAAACCCTATTTGAAGACAATTGGGCATCATTTAGTAGCTTTTCTCTGAATCCTGAGTGACTTCTGTTTCCAACCCAGAGTTCCTTTGGGTTCAGCAAGGGGAGAACTTCTAGTTCAGTCTTCAGAGGCCCCAGGAATTATCCCGTACGCTTCTGGAGTTGGTTTTCCCAAACTCTTCTAAGTCATCCCTTTTTTCTGAGACTGAAACCTATCTCTTGCTGTTCATCAAGTTTCAAGGGAAGACGGAAATGCCTAGGATCACACAGAGACAAAGTCTACAAATTAAAGGAGAAGAGAAGTCACACATCCTAATACAAGTGACACCTTATAACAACCCAAATGTTCATTTTTTACAGTACATGCATTGCCCAATTTGATCATGACAACTCCAGAAGGTGGCCAGATCCAACACCTTTTATTTCATTTTACAGGGGTGCCGAGAGAAAGAGAATGATCGCCCATATGATCACACTTTAAGTGCCTACTGAGAGGCTCCAGTCTAAATGTTCATGGCTGGTAAAATGTCTGACCCTAACAAGCATATCAAGCCCCTATTAACCCTGTGTTCCAGGTCATTCCAGACTGGCCTCACTGAAGAAATGAGGTGCTGTGTATACACAAATGGGCCGAGAAGGCAGATGTCAGTAAATGGTGTTTCTTGTGCTGTCAACACCATGCATGGAACATGACGGTTTATACCACTCTATTTTCTTGCTTGTGGGCTTTTCTCTTGCCTTTTAAACTCATATACACACAGCCTTCTTGACCACTAACACACTGTGATAGCTTCAAAGCAAGTCCCCACAATTGGAAATTGCTCTTAAATTATTCATAAGTATGACAAAACCCATCATCCATCCCCAGGTCTGAGTCACCCTGGGACCCCAGCAGTGGTTCAGGCATTTACTCCAAACCACAGCCACTTGGACAAGAATAACAGCAGATGCCCAGGCTTCCTTATCAGCCGACCCAGGGCAAAACTCACCCCTCAGGGATCTGTCCCTCTGTCTGTTACATGGTGGAAAGACTAGGGTTTTCTTTCAATTAGTGCTATGAGGCCAGGGAAACCCCCCTGACACGGACATACTCATCCTGCTAGCGTAAATCCATCTGTTTAAGAAGACTAAGAATGAAGATCCTTATGCTACTATTCATACTAATACTATATAACTAAAAAGATAGGGGCATCTGGGTGGCTCAGTCAGTTAAGCATCCAACTTCACCTCAGATCATGATCTCTCAGTTCATGAATTTGAGCCCCATATCAGGATCTGTGCTGATACCTCAGAGCCTGGAGTCTACTTTGGATTGTGTCTCCCTCTCTCTCTGTCCCTCCCCCAGTTGCACTCTTTCTCAAAAATAAACAAACATTAAAAATGTTAAAATATAAACCTGCCCCACTGCTTTCAATCAATTACTGTAATTTTCAGAGTGATAGTTAGAGACCTTATGCCTCTCCTTGCTGTACCCTTCTTTATTCATGTCCTTTGCTTTCAGCACTTAGTTTCCACTAAGACCTATACTGGCCACTGGGGTGATAGAGACAAGCATGACCAGCCCCTTCTCTGAAATAGTGACAAACCAACCTCTTGTAGAAGATGCTAAAAATAATATCTGGGGGTGGGTGGTCCAGCTTATTGGAGGTTACCATGTCAAGCCCATCTATAATTCATATGCCTCACCTAATCAAGGCCACACCCCCACCAAGACATAGGTTGCTGTCATCTCTGCTTCATAGATGAAGAAAATGACTCTTAAATGTGTTTATGGACTTTGCTCCAGCACAGCTAGGATGGCTGCTATGGATGCCTTATGTCCTCATAAAACTCATATTGAAATGCTAATTCAAATATGATGGATTGGTAAAGTGGGGATTTGGGGAAATGCTTAAGTCATGAGGGTAGAGTCTGCATGAATGGGATTATAAAGGAGACTCCCTAATCCCTCTCATCACATGAGGATACAGCAAGAAGGCACCAGTTTGGGGCCAGGAAGAGGACAGTTACCAGAAGACGACCATGCTGGCATCTTAGACTTCTCAGCCTCCAAAACCATGAGCATTAAATTTAAGTTGTTTAAAAATCTCCACTGACTGGGTAGCTTGTAAAGTTGCCTGAAAGGACTAAAACAGTGGCCCATGTTCTGTGAGGCCCATCCCAAATCTTACTATATGTAGACCTAACCCCAGAGTATTATAGGACATGAGCAGGCCCCCAGACTGAGATGGGTAGAGGTGAAGTAGAGCCTGAGTAGGCTCTTCCCCAAAGGTGACACCTGACGTCTACAGTGAAAACTGAGCAGGAATTAGTCAAGGAAAGGAAGGTGGAAACAGCATCACAGTACAGAGAGGGTGATAGGCTAGGCTAAGACATGGCAATGTAGAGATGGGATAAATCTTCAGCATTTTACTGTGGCTGGAGGGGAGTGGAGGAGGGGAGCAAGAGAAGACACAGCAGTCTCGGATTTTCTCAGCTGTAGAAGCCAGGGATATGGGAAAGGGGATGAGGTCCCTTGGGAGAGAAATGTGGGCCCACTTCCAGTACTCTGATGTAATGTGACCCCACCACCCTGCCATACACACAGCACATCCCCTGAGCAGGCAGTCATGGAGGGCTGAGGCAAGCAGAGTCACATGGGCTCAGGAAAGACCATGGGAGAGAAAGGGCACTTCCCAGGGTGGGAGAATTTTGTTTGTTTCTTTTAAAGGAGCTAAAAGGCTCATAAAGAACAGTTCAGGGAGGCATGCGGACCAAGAGAAAGAAACTTCTCTGCAGCATCAGGCTGAATCCGAGCTCTCAATGTCTGGTGAGTGTGAGGGCATGGATGGATGACTAGGAGAAGGTGCTAGACAGGTGGTCCCTGCCACCTGCTCCTGAGAGGGGAATTGGCTCCAGCAGTCATGAGCGGGGCATGCACCTCATGGGGTTCAGCACGCAGCGTTCTGTGGGGCTGGGGGGGGAACCTGCTGTCATTCTTCTCCTGGTCAATAAAAGACTGGAGTGCACTTGTCCCTCACAGACCAAAAACTGCACACTGATGCTTCTGTAAATGGAAGCTCTTTGCACAATATGTCTGTAATGTGCTCTAAGTGAGCATGAAAGAGTAAGCTGACAGTTTTGGGTCACAGGCACCATCCCTGGGGCTGGACGTAGGCACTGTTACATAGGAAGACAGAGAAGGAAGTAGGGTCCTGAGAATGGCTGGGGAAGGGGGGTGCTTCATCCCATCAGGATGAGGACCAGACCTTTCCCTTCAGGATGCAGGGAAGATGGTGATGAGAGAGAGAGACAGAGGCAATAATGGGAGAGAAGGAAACACAGCCTCCTCCTCCACTGCTGGGAAGGCTTTGGGTCAGTAATCCAGTACCCACCATACCTGGAGTGAACCCCCTCCTCCTCTTGCTGGGGCCTGTAACATTCATGAATTTCCACTTAGGAGACCTGAAGCCCAGAGGTAGGCTCTGACAACACTGAACCCTGTCAATCCTACCTCTCTCAGGACAGCAAGACTGTACTCTGCACCCCAGTATCCTGGGTCTTGTGCTGGTCCAGGCTCAGAAGGATAAGCATACATGACAGGGCCCTATCAATGTGCACCTGAAGCCATTTTGTGCTGACTCAACTCCCTGATGCTGACCTGCCCTGTGTGTGTAGATAAAGCCAGTCTCCACCCTGGTCATCAGGTTGTATACCCTGGTGGCTTCTCCCATACCCTACCTAGGATCCCAAACTGGCACCCAACTGTACCATTTGAAGGGGGAAGGGGCTCTACAGAGCCCCTCACTGGCTTGAATTCTGCCTCTAATATATACTGTTGTAAGAATGAACTGTTTTCTTAGGGATAACTTCATGAGAGCTACTTAAACAAGTCCTTATCATGATACATAGTGACCTACTATGTGTATAGCCTGATGTGAACACCGTATAGCCTTGACTTCCCCTCAAGCCTTGCATCATCCCTGGGGACTAAGGATTATTACCATTTCAAAGATGAGGGGAGTCAGACTCTGAGAAAGACCTGAGCAAGATCACATGGTAACTCAACACCAGAGCCAGCATTTGGACCTTAGCCTGGACATCTATCTCCAAAGCCCACATTCCTTCACTGCCCTTCACAGTGCCTCCCCCTTTGCCTCTCTAGTCCATATTGGGAGGAAATGTCAAGTATAATTCCTGAATCTTGAGCTTAGAAAGTCAGGCCAAGAAGTGCAGCAAATATAGTACACATGACATATCTGGTGAGAAGCTAAAAAATGTCAAGTTTTGAAACCATGAATTATTTTCCTTCTGTTTCCTCAAATCAGCACAAGCCCATCTGCATGCAGTTTTCCTAAGGCAATATGCTGAGAACAAGTTCCATCCAGGTCTGTTCCATACCCTTAAACCTCCCATGACACTATCTGAAGAAGCATAGAGAACACAAGGATTGGAAAAATGGTGACTGCCTTGTGGTGGATTTCATAAGCCCTGGTAAGACCTTGAGCTTCACCACTAAATACCCAACCTGCTTGCTGATATCTCTGCTTCATTTAATGAGAAAACATGCTTTCATTCTTCAATTAGAAAAATGGAGCTTGTTAAAAAAAAATTCCCCAGGACAACACTCTCTAAATTTCCTACAGATGTGCACATGGCTGACATTAGGAAGAAGAGGAGGATGCACTTTCAGCATTTCATAGACATTTCCCCATTAATCTTCATACTAACCATGAAGGGGACATACTGTTCTTGCTCCCATTTTACAGACAAGGCTCAACCAAGTAGACCGTATTTTTGTAATCAATGAGTACTAAAAACCAAAGAACACTCATCTGGACAAACATAGACACATTAGCAAGAGAGCTAGAGTTTGAATTAAGGCAGTTGAACTCCAGAATCTGTGAATATTGGAGCAATGAAATACAAAAAGGATCACATTTTTCCACTACACAGATACAAAGACTGAGTCACAAAAATATGTGTCCTACAATAGTTTACATAGGATGTTAAGAGTCTTTGTACTTAGACAGCTAAGCTCTTCTAAAGCACTCTAAATACTACCTACCTATAGTAGACTCCCTCAGTTTTCTGCCTCATCCTTCTTTCCAATAGGGTGCTCCCATTCCCTAGCTGCTGTGAATGTTGGTTGCTAATAGCCCACAGCTGCAACTTTCTCTGGAGAATTTCCCTAGAATGACCAGAGTAGGATGAGAGGTTGTTTCCATGCTGTGCCACCCCATAGGAACAGCACAGAGTCAATGAATGGCTGATTTATTGGACCCCTAAAGTCATGATGGGACAACTATCCAGAGCTCCCAATGGGATCAGGCTAAAATGAATCTCCAAGTGAGAAAACATCCTTCTTTAGCTTATTTTCTTTTGCCTTATTCTACTTCCCTCAGTCTCCTTTTCATAAAAACACTCCTTCAGTTAATCACTTGCATAAGAATCATCCCTGTCTCTGATATTAGGATGGCTATTCCAGTTTTCTTTAGACTTCCAGTAGCATGATAGACATTTCTCCATCCCCTCACTTTCAATTTGAAGGTCTCTTCAGGTCTAAAATTAGTCTCTTGTAGACAGCAAATAGATGGATCTTGTTTTTTATCATTCTGCTACCCTATGTCTTTTGTTTGGAGCATTTAGTCCATTTATACTCAGCGTTATTATTGAAAAATATGGGTTTAGAGTCACAGTGTTCTCTGTAGAATTCATGCTTGTAGTGGTGAGGCTCCACTTCTAGGGAACCCATCCCAAGATACCATCTAAGGAAGGAAGGGGGACAGCACACAGCCTAAAGCCATTAAGAGTAAACACTTAAGTCTTTGCCTTGTACTTGTTCCCTGGATACTACTGGAACTTTTTGTAGGGTTTCAAAATAAGAGATAAATGCTTTTTAAACTCAATTGGGCTTTAGCAACATCTGGTCAACCCCTCCTTTTCAGTGGTAGGATGGCCAACGCCCAGGGAGGGGAAGAAACTGACCCAGCTCACACAGAATTGGAACTCAGATCTATTCCCACAAATAATAGTATGTTGAGACCAGAGATAATGCACATTCCCATTCCTACTGTGGAATGTTTATGTTCAGCTCCAATATAGGTGGCACGATTTCTCTGTGGTGGAACAAGACATGGTTTGTACTCAGAGGTTAGACAAGTTTTGATCTGACTACTCTCCTACTTGTAAATCATTGCTCACAGAATGAGTACCATGCTCCCCAGGCCAACACTTAGGAACTTCCACATGACGACACCCTCAAGCCTTAGCATGTGACATCCATGCTCCCCAAGACACCCCATACCATATACTTCTCATCTTTCCCTAAGCCCAAGCATGCTGTGCTCTTACTGGTCCATGCTAGGTAGATGTAGTATTACTAGATCAAATACGGATTCCCAATTAAGTATGAATTTCAAGTAAACAGCAAATACATTTAAGCACAGTAATCATGTCCCACATATTGCATGAAACATATTTATGCCTAAACAGTGTTTCTCTTTTACCTAATCTGACATATTATTCAGTCTCTCTGCCTGTAATTCCCACCCTACAGTCTCAGAAAACTCCTCCCCACCCTCCAAAACAGCTCAAGTTGAATTATTGATAAATAGCTTTCTCTGAGTTCTGAAATAATCCCTCTTATCTCAGGGACAGAGTGCCCTGAGCTTTGCTCAGCTAGAGTAGCACTGTTACAAAGTTATACTATGTTATCAGGAATGGCTTTAGCACTGTGTTCCCAGGGAACCACATGGGACAGCAGGAGGGCTCTGTGCCCCAGTTACACAGTTATTCGTGCACACGTACACATATTTATTCATTCAATACACACATACTCAGCATTTTCACTGTGTCTGTCATATGTGGGGCATAAGGTCTACATATCATTAAATAAAACAGGCATGTTGCCTACCACAATAGGGCTTACCACTTAGGTGTTGAATAAATAAATAAATGATTTTCAATTATGTTCAGTCCTATAGAAGAAACAAACGAGCTACTTCAATGAAACTAATATATGTATATGTGTATATATATATATGAATATGTATATATTACTTTGATAAAAGAAAGATTTTAAAAACAATGTAGATGAGTAATAGCTAGAGTGGTCATAGAGAATCTTTTTGTGGAGGTAGCCTTCTTAACTAGAAACTGAAGGATAAAAAGTAACCAGATGTATAAGAAAGAACAGCCTGTGGGGAGGGCCTGAGGCCAGAAAACGCTTGTCAAGTTTGAACCTATTAGAAGAACAGAGTAGACAAGGGGCGCCTGGGTGGTTCAGTCAGTTAAGCATCTGACTTCGGCTCAGGTCATAATCTCATGGTTTGTGGGTTTGAGCCCCACGTCAGGCTCTGTGCTGACAGCTCCTGCTTCGGATTCTGTGTCTCCCTCTCTCTCTGACCCTCCCCTGCCCATGCTGTTGCTCTCTCTCTCAGAAATAAATAAAACATTAAAAAAATGTTTTTAGAAGAACAGAATAGAGTATACAAGAGGAACAGGAAGGATGAAGAAGTATGATGCCCTATGTAGGGGACAGACCATACAAACCTTACCAACCATGTGAAGGAGCTTATTTGAAGTAAAGTAGGAAGTTGTTTAAGTATCACATCTGATTAATCTGTTTGAAAGATCACACCTCCTGCTGTGAGCCTCTTGCATCTCTGAACCTCCAATGTTCACACTGAGTGCACTTAATAAATATGTTTTGAATAAATTAGTCTGTTCCCTTAATTTGGCCCTTGCTTTCCTCATCTGCCACAGGACCACTGGAACATCCACCCTGACATTCTGTCATCCAGGCAAGATGGCATCCCATTATTTACATGTCCCCACTGTTAGGAAAGTTATCAGAGAGGTATTTCAAATTCTCAGACACCCATCTTTTTTGGAAGGAGCTTTGGTCTACAAGAGCTGAACTATAATTTAGCAAACTTTACCAAGTAGCATCCTAGCTTTTAAATTAAATTAAATGTCAGCACTGGTTTTCCACTGGGAAACTGGCCCAGCCTTCGGAAAGGCAAAATATGATCAACAACATAGGCCTGACCTCAGAATGGGACACAAGAGAAACTGAGATGTGGGAGGATAGCAGAGTAGCCCCTCCCAGTATGCTGATGCTGGGGCATAGTGGCCTGTCCCAGGAAAGTTTGCATGTCTACGTGTGTGTGTGTGTGTGTGTGTGTGTGTCCAGCAGGAAACAGAGGGAGACATTTTTATTGTTTAAAAGAAGAAACTGAGGGAGGGGAGAATAATGCCTTCTTCAATCCACTCTCTTCATCCAGTGAAGACCCAGCACTGAAGACCCAACAGAGATTTTCTGTTGAAGATGTAACCCATAGACACCAAAAAAGGTAATTCTCAACACTAGAGGGAAAAACCAAAGAAGGGATTGGGGGAGTCTCCTCCGTTTTCCTTCTTGGATGGGATTTTTCTGGACCTCAGTAAAGTCTGCATCACTTATCTCAGGACTCTAGGATCTCCAAAATTACCCTCCATATCTCTGCAGTTTTATAGCCTACAGTTCCTCTTCTCTTCTCCAACCCACCCCACCTCCAAAATGCCCTACTACACTGCATTCAGACTTGAATATATTTTGCTCAAAAGTTCTCTCCCCTTTTTGTGTTTCCAGCTTCCAAAAGTCAAAAGTCTTAGTAACTCTCAGGACCCCAAGGTCTTCGGGCCCTGCCTCTCTCTTCCTAGGCATGAGTGGGAAGGTTGGACAGCACCCTCCCATGTGCACACAACTGCCCTGCACCTAAACCTTCTTCACACTTTGGTTGTTACCCACTCCCTCCCCCCCCCCCCCCCAATGTACAGTCAATTACATACCACCAAGGAGATCAGCTCTTTGAAGAGCAAGGAATAGCAGCTCTCTCTTTCTGAATGCCCTGAGGGTCAAGCCCCATTACCGGAGGATGGAGAGAAAAGGCATAGAGCAAGACTCACTAACTAGCTTCTCAGTTTACTTTCACACTGACTCTATATGATGATTCTACTATCCACATTTTTCACATGAGAAAACAGGCTTGTAGAGATTAAACAAAAACCCCAAACACCTAGGTATTAAGTAACAAAGTCTGAATTTAAGTCCAAGCCCAGCTATCTCCAACACTGAAGTCCACTCAGCCCCCATTCAAGGCTACCCCAAACAAAACTACTTAACTTTTTAAGAATGTGTGCCTCCTTTTCCTTTCTGCAATGCACTCTTCTCCTGCATTTACTGCAAAGATCATTTGTACCCACAGCTCACACCTCTCTCCCCCAGGCCTTCACTGAAATCTGGCATTTAATGGGAGTGAGCTCACTAAGCCTCCTGCAAACGATGGGAACATAGGGACTGTTTGGATTCCAAGGGACCAGATTGGACCAGAGGCACCAGAGCAGACTACATCTGCCACGCGTGCGAGGAGACATTTTAGTCTTCACTTGCACGAAGATCTCATCTGGAACACTTAGAGTCTCAGAGAAACATCAGAGCCAGCAAAGAGGATTTTTATTTCTATTTTTTTAGCCTTTTCCACAGGTCAAAAGTGGTTATCTATAGCAAGAAGTCTCCTTCTGGTTGCCCACTGCCAAAAAATCAAGTCTCCTTTGCAAGGCTCAACAACTTTCCATGATGAGGCCACTGGGGATACAGCAGGTGAAGCAAAGAAACTAAATGCCTTCCTTCACAGGAATTATGTTCCGGTACGTGGATTGCCCAACCACGTGAGGCTAGGTGAACCAGCATTGTTTGTGCCTTCAGCAAAGAACACTTAATTGTCACCTGTGTTTCTCCAGGACAAATTGGGTAGATTTGGTGGTAGACATTCCATCATTTTTTATATTCAATTGGGGAAGACATCTGTCAAAACTGAGTGACACCAGGAGTCCAGGATGCTTGGCTCTGCCACAAACAACGTGTATGATCTAAGACCAAAGCCAGTTCCCATTCTGAGACACAGTTTCCTTGTTGAAATTGAAAGCCAGGGAGGAGGTGCTCTTTGGGGCTACTTAGGTAGCTTCAATATGCTTCAAATGAACTATGTAATTTGCAGTTGATTTTTCACAGGAGAGGAAAAAAATAATTAAAAGCTCTGGTTAGATCCTAACTGGATTTGGACTCAGCTACCAGGAAGCCCCTATGTCTCGGCCAGTTCCTCCTGATCCTAAGCCCGAGGCCCCACTGGCAACCTGATAGCCCATCTTCAGATCAATCCCATTGATCTTGCTCTGTAACAAAGCCACTTCCCGACAGACTACAGCTTGGCAGAGGTGATTGCTGGGATTTCCTGCCATCCTGTGTGGCCATGACTTGATTTCTATGCAGAGACTGAGGATGTATGAGGCATACCTTAGTTGCAAAGGTTTGACCCTTTCTGTGTTCATGTTGAGATAGTGGCCTTTCTTCCTGCCACAAAGTAATTCTACACAGGGTATGAAGGAAAACCTGAAACCTCACCAATCCATCCTCCAGATGCATGGCCGTGTCTCTCATGAATTAGGGGAGACAAGGGCATCTTGGTGGATATTATGAACAGGATGAGGGAACCTCTGAGGATTCTTTTTTCATCACCTAGAGATGTTGATGGATTATGACCCAAAGATGGTTGATGACCAGAGGAATAGAACCATTTCATCGAATACCACCATGCCTTGGGGCTTTGAATAGAAAACTTCTTAAGGTTGAAATGAGGAAGATGCTCACATGGGGGAGAGAGTCTGGTCCCAGCCTGAGCTTAAGCCCCTGATATCCACCTTCCTCAAGAGATTTCTAACCAACTCCCCCTCCCCACTCTACAGTGGCCTCAAGAAATGCTGTTTCCCCTGTAAACTTGCTGCTCCTCTTAATCCTTTGGGGCACAACTGAAATAGAGCTGGGAACTCCAACTCAGACTCATTAAAAACTTAAGGATAACAAAAGGGAAATAATCGCAGAGGATCACATTAAAACTGAAAATCAGACCACTCGGCTTAGAAAATTTGACTTGATCTCTGAACTTTTTGCTGCATCTCCATTCTAGTCCTGGGTTTGCCTCCATGAAATCACACCACCCAGGAGCCTTCAGCTTGATGCTTGCCCACTCAGGAGTCCAGACACAAGGAAGTAAGTCTCTGAAAAAGGCAAAAGTTTCCCTTCCCTGTGCTATCAAAGGCTAATTTCTAGATCCAGTTGTTTTGTTGTTTTTCTTTCTCTGAGGGACAGGATTTCCCACTGGGGATCAGTCTTCTACTTTATGGACTCAAAAACCTGGTCAGATGAAAATTTAGTCCAATAAGGCCAATGTCCTCCTTCCTTACAAGTGATTGATTCATATGGTGTCCAAACAGTTGTGTTTTGCAGTTCTGCACACGTGACTGCTTAATGGAGATTTCTTCCAGCTCCTCAGACTCAACTCATGATCACCCTCCTCCCAGATACCACAGGCGGAGTCCTCTCTAGAATGCCTCATTTCTTTTTTGTAATGTTTATTTCTGAGAGAGAGAGAGAGAGAGAACACGCAAGTGGAGAGGGACAGAGAGAGAGGGAGACACAGAATCTGAAGCAGGCTCCAGGCTCTGAGCTGTCAGCACAGAGCTGGATGTGAGGTTCAAACCCACAAACCGTTAGATCATGACCTGAGCCAAAGTCGGGTGCACAACTGACTGAGCCACCCAGATGCCTCTAGCATGCCTCATTTCAAAGCAACACCAGACACCCAGTAGCCAAACATACAAGCTCTTTGCATCCTTTTCCTCAATCTTTCCTTGTTCCCTCTTTTACCAATCCCTGGTAATATTATCCTTGTAAGTTACAGCCATCCTTGCTCTGTACCTCCCCAGCTTTGTCCTTTCAGAACACTCTCACCTCTTCCCTGAACTTCTGGAACATCTTCCTAGCTGTTTCTCTTTGCTCCATATTGCTCCTTTCCCAACCATCAGACTCTTGCTACACAGCTCCCTGAAAAATCAGCTCAGGTCTTATTGTTCTGCCTTAAAACCGCTAGAAGCTTCTCATTGACATAAAAAAAAAAAAATCAAAGATTTTATTCTCAAGGATTTTACTAAGTGTTCCATGGGCTACATGTAGTACAAAAAGAGATTTTCTGAAAAATACACCTGGGAAACTAGATTAATACTTTGAAAAATATTTTAACTTCAGGACTTCTCAGTGCCTTTGATAAGATATGGATAAGCAAGTATATTGAAGTTCCATGGTGTAATATATTAGGCAGCATCCCAAACATTATTTTTTCCAAAAATTATTTTATCAAAAAACTATTTTAGCAGTCTCTATGGTACTCATGTGGCATGGAAAGTGCCTTTAAAAATTTGGCTTTGTAATATAAAGCCCAAAGTCTCTATTCTCATATTTAATGTACTCTGTAATTTAACTCCACTTTTGTTTCCTTCTCCAATTTTATCTATGAACAATGTTTAGTTTATTGGGATCCAATTATAAAATACATAATTTTTGTGAAGTAAATAAGGGTCTTTATAAAGAATTTAACTTTTCCTTTAAGCCACTACCTGAAGATAAATTCTACCATTTTTATCATTCTGTTTCTCTCTTGCTATGCTTATAGTTACACAAACATGCATATACAGGATTCCTTATTTTTCCTTGTCTTCTTCCCCCCCATGCGCGTGCACACACAAAATTAGAACATTACATACTTTAGTCTGCATCTTTTTATTTCATTGACAGTGTTCTGGACATCTCTTCATATTAATGCACACTGATCTTTGTCATTCACTTAAGTAGCTTCCTGATGTATTACAGGGCAGATGCACCAAAATACCACAATTTATTCAATCATTTCTCCTATTGATGGATTGATGGCATTCTACTTGTTTTCAGCAGTGTGTGTGTGTGTAATACATGCAATGCTATAAGAACCATTTATAATGAAATCCATTCATTTTATTTCTGAAGTGTAGTCCCAAAATTGACCATGCCCATTTTTACCAGAAACTCAGATTATTTACTTTTACTAGCTCTTGGGTAAGACAAAAACCTACTGAAGGGTCAAGTGTAGACGCCAACTCCCCGGCAGGAATTCTAAACAAATAGCTGAAAATGGCCTGCCCGTGTGAAGTCCCTTAGGATGACTTGTGTCTTGTCCCCAGCCATCTCCATCCTGCCTTTACTCCGGCTGCACGCTGATGATCCCTCCTGAGGTGGGTCTCAACGACGCCTTCATTTAAAGAAAAGCCAAAAAGTATCAACTGTGTGACAGAAGCAGGAAATAACGCAGAGAAAGCACCCGTGACACAGAGACTACCTGGACCACAAAGGCTCGTGATAAAGACGCAGGAGCAGAGCTGACATGGGGACAGGAGTTAGGCCCACTCTCTGTCATCCTGCAGAGTGACTACTCACTGCACAAGCGGGCTCTGCCCACACACTACCTCCCAGTAGACTCTATTCATGGACCCAGTCCGTTTTGGGAGATATCAACCTTTCTTTTCCTGCTCCTTACTGCCTCTCCCTTTGAAATCCATTCTGTTGAACAAGCTGCAAGTAACCCTACAAATCTAACTTTCATCAGAATCAAAATAACAGAGAGCGTGTAAGCCCAGACTCTGGAACCAAACTTCCAGGCTCAAAGCCTACCTCTTTTCCTTGCCAGCTGTGTGATCAGACAAGTTACTTACACACGTTGTTCTTTTGGCCTCAGTTTTATTATCCATAAAATGGGAATAGTAGTAACAACTCATAGGAATGTGAAGATTTAATATGTACAAAATTATTTCCATTCAAATCAGTGCCCAGATATATAGGTACATTGTGTATATATATATACACACACACATGTATATATATATACACACACACATATGTATACATATATGTGTGTGTATAATACATACATACATTTATATGTATATATGTGTATATGTACATATATGTATATTATATGTATATGTATATATATACACATACATTTACATGTATGTATGTATGTATTACTTAGAACAGAGGCCCACAGTAATTTCCCAGGAACATTACTTAGCTTTCACTCTTGGTCACACACCCAGTATGAGGCCAGGTCTTCCTTGATCACCCCAGCTCTGTTCTCTGCACATGGTATGAGGCCAAACTCCTGCACCTTTGCCCATGCCCCTCCCTCCTTCAGAAGGTCTGTTCCCTAATCCAGGGTCTGCTTTCCCAAATCCTTATCTGAAAAAGTTCAGTTCAATGGTACCCCCTTATAAAGCTTTCCAGGATTCCCATCCATCCTCTGACACCTCGAAAGCTTGCTCTCTCTCTTTGCTTTAAAGCACACTCCCCTCCTTAGTTCAGTCCTTCCTTCCTCGCCTTACAGTCAGGTATGCCCTTGACTTTCTCTCATTCAGACCGCAAGCTCCTTGACAGCATGGCTAAATTCTTTCTGTCCCCTTCACTATCTACAGTGGCTGACACATAGTGATACTAAATACTTATTGGCCAAGTAAAAAGTGTCATCTTAAGAACCCTCTGCAGTGACAATGTCTCTGCCCATCTTTGAATCCATTCCATCCCTGCATAAAAATCAAGGCTTCCTCTCAATGGGCAGGTGGATGGACAGACTCACTGCAATCTGGGGTCCACCGTAGTGCCTGGGTGAAGATAGAATGGCCATGGCATCCTGCAAAGTTTGGGGGTCAGGCTGGCTTGTGGCATGAGCCCAGGGACTGACCATGCTGGCTCAGGGCGTCTGAAGCTACAGCTCTCCCTACAGTCATGTGTCCACACACCTTACCAGCTCCTCATCACCTGTCTCAGAGCCCAAGTTTTAATTTAAAGTGCAGTGTCTGACCCAACTGAAATGGAATCTAGGGAAGGTCGAATCCTATTAAGTCACCAGACCATAAAGCAGAAAGGTATAAAGTTGACAAATTGCTTCTCCCTGAGGCAGCAGCTGTGAGGCACTCAGCGAGGCTGGGCTCTGACCCAGGAAAGGGCCAACAGATATCCCCTCCTTTTTCCCAGGGACTGATCTCGACATCCTTTCCCAGTCAAGGGGGCCTACGTGTTTTACAAGTAAGTGTTTAACATGGTTCCTTGTATTTTATTTTCCAATTTAAATAGAGCCTGGGTGTACCGGGGTCTTGCTAACCTGCAGAATAATAAGTCCACAGTAACCCTTTAAAAAGGGTTTTCTGCTGGTTGTGCAGCAAGTTAAAATTGCCCAAGTCCCCGAATCCTGCCCTTTCCCTCCCAGATGGTTCCTGGGAAGAGCTGAGGGTGTCACTCATGTGTTCCTGAAAAGAGTTCTCTTGGCTCCCCTGGTGTATGCACTATGCTTCTCGCTAATGCTCTGTCAGCCAAGATGATTGCAACCAGAAGAGGCGAGGATGAGGAGGGAGGCAAATACTGTGTACATTTATCTGCGTTATCCCACACAATTCTCCCTACAACCATGTAATGTCAGCATTATGGTCCCCGTTGTAAAAATGGACAAAGAGAGGGCCTGCAAGGATAGTTGTTATCCAAGGTCAAGTAGCTAATACAAGGTCAAGTTGAGATACAAGATTTAGTCTCCCTGATTAAAATAATTTTTAATTCATCACCCAACACCCATATTCTCGCTGCCTCCAAAGCCCCTATTCCTGTCCACAATTGCCTCCCTGAAACATAAAAAGCAGTCTCCACCTAACATGTGCATTATTTATTCTCACAATAAAATTATGCATCCCATGCTAGGACTCTTCAACAGACTTTACACTTCCCAGAAACGCCCTGCCAAGATTTTTGTAAACACAATTATGATGTTGGCCTCTGGCTTCAGTATTTCTCCAGAGCACTGCCCATTTGACTCAGACAGTTCTTGGTCTTGGCCTTACTGCTATGTTGATCGCCCTTCCCCTACCCACCTCAGCTCCTAAACATGGCTCCTGGTTCTCATCTCAGAGCCCTTGATCTGATGAGCTACTGGGGAAAAAAAGATCTATCCTCTGATCTTCAAATATTATTGCTCAAGCAAAACTTTTAAATGGGATTCATACACCCTAGCTAAGAGATACTTCTACTTAAGCACAATAGTGAACTTCCGTTTCCTCATGTGTCAAAGGAATAAAATGTATGCCTCTCTCATTGGGAGATAAAATGTTGGTCTTTTCCTATGTGTATCAGGTGCTTAAAGTAGTAGCTAGCACAGAATGAAAGCTCAATACATGTTAAGCCCATCCTTTTCAACAGCCATTCTGCCTAGCCCCAAGTCACCAAGGTTGACAGGGCCAGCATGCCCCAACTCAGACAATAAAGGGGTTGGTTGAAAAGGGGGCTTACACAGAACAGAGTAGTCCAGGGTACTCCACATCTCTCTCAGAAGCTGTGGTTTCCTTCTTGCCTGGACCAAGAAACGGATTCAACATCAACTCGCTGCTGCTCTCAGAAATGCCCTATCATCTGACTTCAATCCATTTACCCAGAAGATTAATGTGCCCAAAGCTCTTCCTTTGGGGTTTAAATCTTTCTGGGGAATCCACACTCCTCATGTAGAAGCTTTCAGAATCATCCATCCCTCTAGCCCTGCAGACATTGGGATTCATTGGGAAAACCTTTTTTTTCTCAAAGAAAATAGAGACAGAATAGTAAAAACTATTCTACTGACCAGGTCTTCCTCCCCTCATACTTCCTCTACCATGGCCAGCTGCACCCATTCTTTCATCCATATTTACCAACAGATTATTTAGCTCGATCCATAAGATCCAAGTTCTGAGTTATTTTAGGATTCTTATTTTTTAAAGTATAAACTTCAGAATAAAGAGTAATGTTACGAGTCTGATAGATATTTTGGATAAAAGCTGATTTTTCTATCTTGTCTGCATTGTTTGTATTCCTTTAGGCCATAAAAATCTACCAAGGTCCTACTATATACCAGGCATTCTTCTAGGTGTCAGGAATACAAACATTTGTACAAATAAATCCAGAGGAGATCCCAGAATTATAACAGAAACGTTTTCATGGTGCAGTGGAAGCACAGGGGAGGGTGAGCTCAGTTCTACCTGAAAGAAGAGTAGCCTGATGTCACTCTACTCTTGGAAAATGCCTTCCTCCTTCAAGTTAGAGTTCAAATGTCACCTCCTTAGGAAAGCCTTCCTAATGAGCAATTAAAAGTTTCAGAAAAGTTCAGTGAATTTCAAAGACTGAAAACAGGGTCAACTAGGTCCCATCCAGACTTCCCCTCAATAGGTTTGGGAACACAGCTTGACCTGGGAAGTAACTGGATTTGGAATCTAGTGAGCCATACAAATATAGGTGTTTCCCAGAAGTTCTTTTGGGCATGAAGAAAAGGAAGAATCTAGAAAACTCTTCCAAAAGAATGTAAATGAGAAACTTCTCCACCCTTTGGGGATTTTAGCCCAACAATTTTGGGAATTTCCAAGCATGTAACACTGTGACACACCCTCAAGTCTACTTTGGTTGTCTTCACTTTGTATGTGGGAGGTGGGGTGGGCAGTGGAGTTCTTTAGCTCAAAAAAGCCTTGTCATTTGTAATGTATGAAGTCAATTATCACATTCAACTCATGACTGGATATGAGAATAATTAGCAACCATTTAGCCCAAGGGGCTATTTTCTTCAGTGAGCAACAAGGGGCTTCTTCATTTTCCTATATGTTTTGCTATTAGTGTTTCATTTAATGGCAGCAGGCATCAAGAACAATCCCATTCCTATTCTCAGCTGCACCATTCCCATGACTGCACAGGCACAAGAATTCAGAGACAGGGATGAAGCAAGGCACTGATCTTTGCTTAGTCAAGCTTCGAACAGTCCTAATTGGATTTAGGAAGACATGATTATTTTCATTCAGTGTTCTCTCTACTGAATGTAAAAGGAGAGAATTAGGACTCAAGCCAGAGTTCCAGCTTCTCATATGACACATCTAAAGAATGTTACCTCTTATGGGGCATGTCCAGTTCTATAACGCAAGGTCTATTTTTGAATTCATGATGACTCCTTCCATCAGCAAGACAGTGGCTCCAAAATTTGCCAAATCTGTATCCTGAGATCTGATCATCACTGAACATGCACTAAAGCCCAAGTTCATCATCTGTCCTCTCCCTGAATCTTCCTCTCTGGGTTTTCCTATATTGGTGGAGGATACCACCCAGTTATTCACTTCAGAAACCTGTGTGCCATCTTGCTGTTCTCCTCCCTTGTACCACCAAGTCTTACAGAGTTTACCTTCTTAAAATCCATACTACCTACCCTTCTTTCCACACCCCACTGTACAACATGGTCCAGCTCCACATCACCTCATGCATGAATACCTTGAATATCTCCTCAGTACTGCCCACACACACTTGAGCTGTCTCCCAAGCTTTCCCAGCTGCCATAGTAATCTTTCTCCAGTGTAAATGTCACTAAGTCACTAAATTCTTTACATTACTGCTCATTTCCCTTCAGGATAAATTCCAAGCTTCTTATACTCCCTGAAGAGCCCTCCATAATCTGTGTGTGGTCCTACTCTCAGCCCCCTCTCTAAATGCACTCTATTCTCTATCTGTGGGAACGTTTATATCCCTTCATCATCAACTTCTTTTATAATGATTTAGTGTTCCTATGGCAAATGGCATAGAGGATGACTGGGTTTTATCTCTCGATCTGTTATCACTGTCTTTTAACAAGTGACACTAATTCATTCATAGTATTGTGATTACTAATATACTCAGACATAAATAAGTCCAAGTATATTAGTAATCACAATATTATGAATAAATTAATTTGTTCCCTATTTGCTGCTCTTTCTGGGTTTTGTTATTTCCTTACCTTTTGTTCTTTCTCCAATGTCTGCTGGATTGAGATTCCTGTGCTCTGTTTCCCCTGACCTGAATATTTAGTGCTGTAAAGGATTGTACTCCAGGTCTATTTTTTGAATTGTTACCTTATGTTTTAGGTAAACATACTTGAACATGGGTTACTCTGAACAATTTTAGAGATAATCAGCATCTATATTCTCCACATAACAAGACAAAAATCTCAGCATGCTCTAAATTCCATCTGCCTCTTCTCTCTACAGCCCAAGCACACTGCATTTGAAATTAGGTGAAATATTTTAGTTGGAAAATTAATTTTTAAACATCAAAATAAGGTTTTTTTCTGGTTTATTTGCTCAGAATTTTTTCTTTCATCCTACGTCATCTTGGATTTATTTTCCCCTTGCTTAGAATTCTTCTCAGGGGATCTGCATATGGCCAATTTTTCCAGAAAAAAATCTATGGATTTTATCCTCAAACTTGAATTAAACTTTGAATCTGGATAGCTATATCCAATAAAGTTAATGGCCTCCCTGACATTTGAAAATATCGCTCTATTATCTGTTGCACCCATTGCTGCTAAAAATTCTGGTGTCAACCCGATTCACATCCCTTTGTAAGTAATCAGTTCACCCAAGCCCACTGTACCTTACTCTAGAAGCTTTTGGAATTTCTTTTCATGATCTAAAATTTCACCATATAGTGTCTTGTATGGATTCAATTTTTCATTTATTTATTCTGTTTGACATCTAAGAATACCTTTCAATCTAAGAACTTATTGGATTCTTTAATCCTATAAAATCACCTTCTATTATGTTTGAATTATTGCTAGGTTCATTCTGCCATTCAACTCTTTCTTCTTTCAACAATCTTTAATATCTACTTTAACATCTACTTCTTCTCTATTATCTACTTCTTGTACCTGGAATTATTAAGACCCTACTAAACTGAGCTCAAAAAGTATTCTCATTAAGTAGGAAAGTTATGCTAAACTGAGCTGTTATCTGGAGTGAGTCGGTTTGAAACAAAAATGCCCAGCTTAAAAAATACATAGTTTTCATTACAGAAGTCTATGAGAGGCCTGGACAATTGAGATTTTAAGTCATCAGATGGAGCAAGAAAAGGTGATGAAATCATAGCTCTCGATGAATGTCTGACCATGTTCTCATTGCTGGTCTTTCAAAGACTCTGCCCTAATCATGCCTTTGAAGTCACGGCACCTGTGCCCCCCTTACCCACCCTGGCATAGGTATACAAACCTCTGAGACAAGTGAATGACTTCAACACACTCTAACAAACCAAAAAAGACAATGTCCCCATAGGAACTTTAATGCATCCACACTACATACGCTTACCTGGAACCAGCACTTCCTCGGGCCATGTGATGCATATGAACCAGGGAGAACACAAATAAATACATCTTCGCGTTTGCTATTCTGTGACCTTGGAGTACTTACATTCTCAACTAAACTGTTATATTGCCCTAGGGTTTTCATTTAATACCTAGTCTCATACTGAAGACATGTAGCTGGTGAATGACTTTGAACTGCTTGAAAAAGCAATGAGTTCCAAATAACAAAAGCAATGTGTTGAAGATGTTATTATTAACTCCCTAGCCATCCTTCAGAGTGTCAAAATCACCCTCTCAAGGAGCAGGAAGCCTAATATTGGTACAAATTCCGAGTCTTGACATTCAGTTTCAGAGTTTTAATTGACTACAGACTCACACACCATGTGTCCCATGAAAGACAACAGTCTGCAAGATCTCATCGCCACCCTCCCCACAAACTGTCTGAAACTCTGGAGGTTCTTAAGGGAAGGTGGGGATCTTGCCACATCATTAGCACCCTATTTTCAGAGGCCTTCTCGGCACTGTGGTAGTGGCAATATTTGCCTGAGTCTGTGATCAAGTCCCTCAGCTATCAAAAACATGCATCATGGGAAGTTTCGTCTTTAAAAAAATTCCATGTGTTATAGTTCTGGCCTTCATAATCCTTTCCAGTCAAGGCATTACCCTTCCACTAACAAAACAGCAAAACATAAAAAAAAAAAAAAAAAAAAAAAAAAAAAAAAAAAGAAAAAAAAAAAAAAAAAAAAAAAAAAAAAAAAAAAAAAAGGCACAAACAGGCATAGTTTCCTAACATAGAAGAAACTGGTATTAATTTAGGAAATGTAATGTATACCAGTGGGTTTCACCCACACAATATAGTTATAGATATACAGACAACGGCATAGATACAGATATACGTTTCCCCCTCAACATAATCCTTTGACATAAATGGAGTTACCTCATTACTAGATGTGCAAAGTGAAGTAGAGAGTGATAAAACCCTAAAACTCCCTGCATTTATCCTTAGCCTTTGGCTAAGTAGTAATGTATTCTCAGTTGTTATTTTTCCCATTTTATGGTCAGGACATCTGTTTCATTCATCGCAGGATCCCTCTGCCTAGCGAGTCTGAAACACACTAGGCAGTCAGTGACATCTGACCCCCTGTGTATAAAGTCTGTCATTCTTCATTACAACTTGTATTATTGTCATATCAGCACCAACTCTTTTTTTTACGTTTATTTATTTTGAGAGAGAGTGAGAGGGAGGGAGGGAGAGAGAGAGCATGTGCACATGTGGGAGGGGCAGACAGAGAGGGAGAGAGAATCCGAAGTAGGCTCCATGCTATCAGTGCAGAGTCCAACATCAGACTTGATCCCACAAACCATGAAATCATGACCTGAGTCAAAATCAAGAGTCAGACACTCAACCAACTGAGCCACCCAGGTGCCTCAGCACCAATTATTTATTTACTCATAGAAAATTCATTGACCACCTACTATGTGCCACTACCTCTATTAGGCAGAGAGATAAAAGAATGAATAGAACATAAATAGCTCCTGACCATGGGAGCTCCTGACCATCCCTGACTACTGGGATGAATAACAACTAAGAATACATTATTACTTAGCAGGAGGCTAAGAAAGAATGGAAAAGATGATTGTGAAGGAGATTAATTCAGGAACGGGAGAAGAAGTAGGTACAGCTCACCCTGAATTAATTATTAGGGCAGAGCAATCTTCTCTCTCAGAAGGTCATCATGACCTCTGTCACCCCCACATATCTCAAATATTATGGTCAAGATTTTGTTGCCTTGGAACACACACATACTTCAGATACTACATTTCCTAGGGCCAAGGGTTGCCACATTTAGTAAATTAAAACACAGGATTCCAAGTTGAATTTGAATTTCAGATGACCAATTTTTTAACATAAGTATGGCTCAACTGTTACATGGGACATACAATACTAAAATACTAAACTATCTCTCTTTGTTTATGTGAAATTCAAAATTAAGTAGGTGTCCTATATTTTCTCTCTCCAACTTACTAAAACAATATTCAACAACTTTAAAGTTAAATTGAAAAAAAATGTAGATTTTAATGAAATGGAGGTAGGAGACCTAAATTCCACTGAGCATTAAACACACACACACACACACACACACACACACACACACAACTATTGAGAAGAGTTAACTTTCAAAGAAGCAGTATCTGTGCAACTTTTTTTCTGTTGTGGTAAACGTAGCTTGTGAAGACCACAGAACACCAAGTCTACTCCCCAGCAAAGAGTCAGTGCCAACTATAGTGATTTGATTTTTTTCCTGGTTGCTAGGAGTGTGCTCACTTATCCTTGTGCTAATATCTACCAAACCATGTTATTTTCCAGGCACTGCACTGGGGTTTTTCACTAACACCATTTCATTCAACATCTCATTCAACCTTTCCAGCACCCCTTATGAGAAAAATATAATTAATTTAAGATTACAGATAGGGAAACTGAGGCTGAGTGATACACTAACTTGCCCAAGGTGAAAGAATCTCGATTTCAGTCTAATTCATCTTGATTCCAAGCCTTCAGCTTCTCCATCACAGAAAGTAAAAACAGAGTGTTTGGGTTTGGGTTTTAATTTTAAACTTCACCATAAAGAAAGGAAAATGAATCCAAGATAGCTAATTCTAATTAAGCAGTGCTAAATATATCTAGGATATTTTTGCAGCAAGGCTGTCTCTGCTGTGTGTGGTTACTTGTGACAGGTCACCCACCTATCTTCTTTGCAGACTTGCATAACTCCAAGGAAGGAGTGTGTGGAAGGAGATGTGGAAAGATGAAGAACAAAGGAACTTTGGTATAAAAATGCCACGTTTGTGAAAATAAGCATGGTCAGCAATGAGTTGCAGGCCTTAGACTCTGCTCTAGTGACCCAAAACAAAGAGAAGGGCAGACAGAGGGAACAAGGGACAGTTTTCATCCAATACCATAGTCCTTTGGTATAATGAGTAGGCACCACTCTGAGGTAGAAATGGACTCAAGTCTTCTAGGACACCACTTCAGCCCCTTGCCCTCCAGGATACTGTTGGTCCATCAGAAAAACATTAAGGTATCATAATGGAGGACAAAGCCTGTGAAGTCCTGAGTTGTTCATTCAGTATCTGAAAGTGCCCAGACAGGGAGAAAGTGTGGCCCAGAGTAGGGGACAGAACTGCAGCAGCCTGCAAAGCTGTTCTCGTGGTTCAATGCGGATAATAAAAATAACAAAACCTACATCCCCAGTGTATAATTTCCAAAGCTCCCTGTAGTGTAAGTATGATATTCATAATTATGCTCATTTTGCAGCAGAGGTCCCAGAAGACCTGAGAGGGTGGTGATGCTACTCTCCCAGAGTTTCGTAGCACATTCACAGGACAGCTGGAAACACAAAGCAGGTCCAGAGTGAGTGCTGGAGGTGCTGGATCTCATGCTATTAAAGGACATTCTCATGCATTCGAATGCCTGTATTTTTTACCCAGTCTTTCATTACTGTAATGAACCCACCCATTGATGCATTTGATGGACTAAAGCCCATCCTCCTTTGCCTACTCAAAGACATCATTCCAAATATTAACTTCTCCAGCATCATCAGTTGTGACTTTGATCCTTGATCATCCTCATCAGTGTAAGAAAATATGCTACCTTGTGTACAATCGCTTGGGTGTGTGTGTGTGCGCGCGCACACACACACACACACACACACAAATTTTTCCCACCATCTCACTCCAGTTCTGCATCATTTCTCTATCCCTTTAAGATAAAAAAAAAAAAAGATGAATTGTTAAATGGATATAGGGTTAGATAGATGGATAGATATGAGAAGGCAAATCTATAACAGGTTAATTATGAGTTGGCAGGTTTATATGGGCATCCACTGTACACTTCTTTCAACTCTTTTGCATTATTTGAAAATGTTCAAAGTACAATACTTGGGGGAAACTTTTCTCTATTTCCCTTCATCTCCTTTTCTACTTCTCCTAAGATCACTCCAATAAGGCTTTCGCCACCACTATTCACCAGTTCTTGTCAAAATCACCAGTGACCTTCACATTCCTGAATGCAGTAGTCCCTCCCAATCCACTGACTTGATCTATGTACAGCACTTAACTCCTTCCAACTCTCTTCCCCCAACTCAGCTTCTAGTTTTCCTCCCAGGTCACTGGCTTCCTCTTGTCACTTTCTTTACATGTTTCTTCTCACCTCTCCAACATCTAAGCAACAGTGAGCCAAAGGACTTATTCTTTAGATTTCTTCTCTGTTCACATGCTGAGCTCATATCTAGTCTCATGGCTTTAAATGATATCCTACAGATGACTTCCAAATATATATCTTTAGCCCAGACCTTGCCCCTGAACTCTTGACTCCAATTGTATATCTGTACTTGGAGATCTAATAGACGTTCCAATCTTAAAACGTCCAAAGTCAAAACTCCTGGCTTTATACCAACATCTCCAGTCTCACCCAAATTTGCTAATCACCTTGTGAACAAGCCTAGCTTGATCAGATGGGGGAGGAGAGGCCACAGAGAAGAGAACCAAGGCCCTGCAGGTGACAGTCCATCAACTACAAGACATCTGAGTAAGGCCATCCTCGGTCATCAGCCAGTCACCAGGCAACAAACCAGCTGATGGCAGATATACGTGTAGGCTCAGGAGATCAGCTAAGTTGGCCCAGTCAACCCACAGAATTATGAGACCAGGAAAAGGTCATTTTCTTAAGCCATTAAGATTTAAGATGGTTTTTTTTCTTGATGAAAAACTTCAGAATACCTTACTCTATAAAGTGTCACTCCTGAAGAAAAATAATCACCTAATTCTTTATATACATGGATTGGGAACTGGGCTTGTCATTTGCCCTTATTTCCTTGAATTTGATTTCTTAAACTTCCTCAATTTCATCACTGAGGAAAGTTTTCATGTTAGGATAGCTTCTTCCAACTATCTTTGAGCTTTTTACACATTCTCTTCAGTTTGTTGAGGCCCCCTAGTCAATACACGCTCCCTTCTCTCTGAACGGCAGACAAGGGATAGAGACAGGTCTATACAAATGTGTCCCCTTTTTTATTTAATGCCTAGTGATATCCCCTGGATTTTAAATCTCATTAGTGTGGTTTACATGGTGAACATGCCTCCATTTTGTATTGATTAACTTGTGAAGTTGAATCAAAGTATGCTGAATTATTAAAACCTCAAGTTTTGATTCCCAGTTGATTGCAAATATGGTTTCAAAATGTATCATATTTCTCAAATTCTTCCATAAACTTTATTAGGAAGCTAGTGGGATCTACCAGTTTTGGATTTGATCTGTTAGAAAGATGTTCGAAGGTCTTACCAACTACATAGGTCCCAAATCCTAACCCAGAGCAGTTACATTTGACTTCACAAAATATTACTAATGAATCAGCAGTCTGATCAGATTGCTGTAGTAAAATAAAAGATGCCACAGGGCCCAGTAAACCCTAAAGATAACTACTTCCACTCCTTTTCCGTCTTCTCATTGGCTTGGCTCTATTCTAGTACACTCTGATCACACACTGGGAGCCAGGCCCATGAGACCCCCTGCCTGAGCTCCTTAGACCCAGCATCATTTACACTGTTCTGATCTAGGGCTTCTAACTTCACTATATTACATCTGGCTAGCTCTTAATCCATGGCATCACCACTATGAGTTTGTCAGTCATCTGTCCTACTAGATATTCCTTGAGCTCAAACATGGTCTTATTTATATCTGGATGTCTGGTACCCAGCACAAGAATTGGCACAATGTTAGTGCCCCAAATAGGTTTATTGATTAAATGAAGTAAACAGTCTCATGTCTTTTTGTCAAGTATAGATCTCCCCCAAGAAGGCTGGAAGCTGATGAAAACTAGCCCAGTGTTCATTACCGTCACCATCATCGTCATCACTCATTTCATTTCAGTAGCTGTGTTCCCTGGACTTTATTTGTTTCCCCAAACTTTATTATCTAGTAAGCAGTGGGAGGCTGGGCAAAACTCCAGGCCTCCTGGCTCTGAGTCAGTTAATCATGCCTCACAATATTATTATCATTAGTGTGATGGAGATCCAGAGAGGTCAACATAGCAAGAGTGGCAGAGAGAAGCCTGGAACAGCACATCAGAGCCACTGCCCCAGCAAACAAGAGGGAAGAAACTTACCATTCAGATAACAGTAACTCTGCCCTGTCACTGTGCTTGTCATTCTATGTTTCACCTCTTATATAAAAAACAGACTTGGATTTTTTGAGAAGTTTTAGGTTCATTGCAAAATTAAGAGGAAGGTACAGAGATTTCCCATATATCCTGTTGGCGCCATATGTACCTAACCTCCTCCACTATGAACATACCCCACCACAGTGGTCCACTTGTTATAACTGACAGATCTACAATGACACATCATCATCACCCAAAGTCCATAGTTTACATTAGGGCTTAGTCTTGGCATTTCATATTCTGTGGGTTTGATCAAAAATGTAACGACATGTATTTGCCATTATAGCATCATATATAGAGTTGTGTCATTGCCCTAAAAATCCACTGTGCTCTGTCTACTCATCCTCTCCCTCCCTACCCATGGGAACTACTCATCTTTTCACTGTGTTCCTAGGTTTGCCTTTCCCAGAATGTCACATGTTGGAATCATACAGCATGTAACCTTTTCAGATTACCTTCCTTTACTGTATAACATGCATTTAAGGCTCCTCCATACCTTTTCATGGTTTCATAGTTCATTTCTTTTTAGCACTGAATAGTCCACCGTCTAGAAGTATGATAGTTTATTTATTCATTCATGTACTGAAGAACATCTTGGTTGCTTCCAAGTTTTGGCAGTTATGAATAAAGTGACTGTAAACATCTGTGTGCAGGTTTTTGTATGGATTTAAGTTTTTTAATCTTTTGGGTAAATACCAAGGAGTGCAATTGTTGATCATATGGTAACAGTATGCTTCGTTTTGTAAGAAACTGTCTCACTGTTTTCCGAAGTACTGATTTGCATGTTTCCCTTATTTTTAATTCTCATGACAAGGCTGTGAGGTCAGTAATCATATTACAAATGAGGAAGCTGAGTGACAGTGAATTTTCTAGGCAAGGCAGTGAGTAAGTAACCGACCACTTGCCACCCTTCAAGCCAATTCCAGATTGCCATTCCAGATGTTCTACAAATGTTTCTATGTAGCTTCAAAAAAGTTGCTCACAGCCCTACCTGCAGGTAAAATAGAAATCTATGACATCTATTAACATGGCCAACTTTACTGGAGGCTGAATAAAGAGGATAATGCTATTAGAAAAAAACCGACACACACACACACACACACACACACACACAGGTTCTTGAAGACCAAACAGCCCTTCAAGAAAGAAGGAGACTGAAACATACCAATATCATGAACAGGAATCCGTCATTTTCCAAAATGTCTGAACCTTGAGAAATCTGACTATGTTGTGTGTGCCTCTACTCTCAGATCATACATCTCATTAGCAAACACTCTGAGACCATGGATGATTTTGGAGGAAGACTCCTCACAAATATTTCATGGGCCTCAAATATTGCATGGAACATATTTACACTAAAAAAACTGTCATTTATATGAAATTCAGATGTAACTAGGTGTTCTGTAATTTTATTTGCCAAATCTGGCCACTGGACATGGGTCTCTTTTTGATAGTGAGGACACTACAAGATTGGCCCTTCCTGTGTTGTTGGCCAGAATTATGACCCATATCCATGTTTACATGGATTCTTAGCAAGGGGAAGAGCCTCCATACAGGATTTAAATCATTATGGATGATCCCAACGGGCCTCCTGAAGCACACTGCCATGGGTACTGAGTAGGGCCTGCGAGCCATAGGGAAGGGAGATGGGAGTTGGAAAGGCAACTGCAGCATCAGCTCCATTACTATCATTACCACACAGTTGCATGCCTGACACCCCCTTTTCTAGCCCCAGTCAAGCACACACGTACTCAGTCTGCCACAGCTATGGAGGATGGAGGGCGCTGGATACATGAAGTCAGGCAACCTGCAACTTGCTTTACTCTTTAGTTTTTGCATGTCCTTCAGTAGCTACTACTTCATGCCCATCACTTCCTTCAAGACCATGCCTCAGAGGTCATGCAGTGGAAAGAAAACTGCTCTGTACCAGTAAGAAGACATGCTGTTTGCTGAGGGATAGAAGCAGCTCTGTATCATGAGTGCTGCCCTCGGGCAGGCAATCTCCTCCCCTGCAAAAGGGCTGGAGTGAACACTGTAAAGGAGGAAAAGTCCTTTTTCACTTACTTACTTACTTATTTATTTATTTTATCAGAAGTCCCCTCTGGCTTCTCTCACCCTATACCAGCTTTGGCATATCTTAGAGGTCACTCTTTTTTTTCCCATCTCTTTCGCCATCAGAGTTCGAATGAGTATCAAATATATCCCAGGTACTATTAGGCAGATGCTAACAAAAGATAAATAAAATGTGCCCCCAACCCACAGCTACACAGTCCTAGAAACATAGACAAGCTAATAGACAAGCTATTTGCCATTCAGTGTGGGGAGTGCCATTGTCAAGAGATAAAGAAAGTACCAGAGGATGTCTGAGGAAGGAGGCGGCAAGAACCCTTATGTGAGGGAACCTGGGGAAAGTTCAGAGATGAAGGGACTTCTGAACAGGTCTTGAAAGCTGGGTAGGGTTTCGCCATTCAGGTTTAGAGCCTCGTGTGTTTAGGAGCAGTGAGAGGCTCCATTTGGACAAGACAAAGTTCCAGGATGGTAAATGATAATGAAAAGATGTAGAAGGACTGCTTTGTAGCAATGGGGATAAAAGAGCAGGAGGAATCCATCATGTTTGTGAGCTCCTAGAAGACAATTATTTCTAATGCATCAATTCTCAAAATGCCTTTCTTGGCAACATTAATTCACTTAGGTGATATTGAAGCCTCTTTAAAAATAGGGTTGCCAGCAATGCATTTCAAGGCAACGTGATGCAGGATCCTAGAGCACTGCTTAAATGAGAATGTGTCACGCCACAAGGTATTTGCCTCATTCACAACATGGATCCCATGAGAATGGACACATTCCACAAGCAGCATTTATACTGTCTTTCCATCTCATGGTATTTTATAACATCCTCCACCTAAATGAGGCTCCTAGAGAAGGACGAGTGGTGGTTTTCGGGTTGAAAATCAGTGTCTATTCCTTTCAGCAGGAAGCTGACATCTCATTTTTTAAGGGTGACATGCCATTACAAAGATGCATTGAAAGGTTAAAATTCTAACACACTCTTGAACATTCTAAGTGGCACCCCGGCTAGAAGGGAGCTCTCATTAGGTGTAATGGCTCTTCTACCTTGAAATGCAGGAGAAGGACGTACGCTACAAGAAAATATAACAACACACGTTGGGTAAATAAACACTCTCGTGAAGAAATCTGAACAGAACAGGTTTTCTCCCGTTTCAAAATGGCACAGCCCATTATGATAAAGGGAGCCAAGCCCAAATACATATTGCTAGATGTCTCCTTTTATAAAAGCCCACTGCACTCTGCAAGAAAAGCTTTGGGAGGGCACCCTGATACTCAGCAAGTACCACTTAGTTACCATTATCATCATCATGGGCATTTTCTGGAATGACATTGACCTACCTTGAGTGAACTAAGAGCTTTCTTCCAAAAGCCTCCCCAGATGAGGGGGCTCTACAATCTCCACTTTGAGATAAAGAGATCGAAAGAAAGCAAGAGATGGCTAAACACCATCCCAGAGGCTACACAGCTAGAGAGTGATAGCACCTTGATAAATTCAGGCTCCCCTGTAAACCAAATGGAGTGTCGTTCTGCTAAAGGCCAGGGACAGGACATGATTTGCTCAAGATCGCCGTAAGGCCCTGGAGGATGGCTGGAGTTTGAACCAAAAACCTTGTTTTTCTGAGTTCAGATTATGCCCTTTCAGAGAAAGCCTTCCTCTCCCAAACCTCCTGACCAACTTCAAACTTTCAGTCAAGTTCCCTTCAACAACTGTAGTCTCTGGTATTTCTGCTCTCTGTTTGAAAGAGAATAACTTGATAACCTTTAAAATCCTTCTACAGAGAAAAAAATACCCATTTATATTCCTGCTGCAATCCTCGTGGCTCCACCTGCCTCCGAGCTGGCTTTCTTGGTCTCTTCTGCACCTTAGGCTTTGTTAACAAACCCTCTTGGAGGTTAGGGTGAGAAATGGTAATTCAACTACTCACAGGGTCTATTGGGAGGCAAGCCTGAGAGGCTTCCAGACAGCCAGCAGGCACAGGTCACGTTTTCAATGGACAAGGGCAAAAGAGCAAAGAGTCATTTTCCTTGTGAGGCACATATGTGAGTACGTGCCCGAGAGGGCAGGTGGAGAGGAGGAAGGGAGTTGCAGAGGAGGAGTGGGAGGGAGATGGGGGGAGACGAGAGAATGAGAGATTATACCAGTGGCAGGGAAAATCAGTTTAGATTCCTTCAAAATAAATTTAACTTTTGGGCAGGATCTTGCTTTCCAAATAGGCTTACAGAATCTCCATTTTTCTCATTTCAAAGCTTCCTATTGCATCCAGCATTTCTACAAATATTCCTTTGTAGAAAAGTAGCACTGTAAGAACAAAGAGGCATCATAAAATAGAAATTGGGACACAACACATTCTCTTCCAAACAGCAATCTATCAAAGGCACGGTTCTGATCTAGGAGGAAAAGGGATCCCAAGGTAAGGTTTGCTTTGAGTTTGCCTTCCCACCTACATGCCATTAGCTGAGCAGTCTCCCACACTCTGCACGTGAAAGAAAGACCAAGCCAAAACTACCAGAGTCATCCCTGTGGTGGGTGGGTGGGATGTTGGGGGCCTGTGGCCCTATGCTCTGACTCCATTTTTCCATTTTTCCCTTGGGGTAACTGAATTTGCTTCCCATCACAACAGACCCTGGGCATGTATCCTGTTTTGAACCCAAGACCTTAGTCTAGCACCCATCCCTTCCTTTGTTCCCTTTAGCATAATTAAAAGAGAAGACTTTACTGAACCTAAAGGGGAAAAGAATTGAAAATCAACTCAGGCAACATAAAGGCTATAAAGATGGGTGTGGTTTTTGAGGGGAAAATCTACTTAAACCCACATGTTGCCCTCCTGTAGAACTCCTTTAAGAGATGGCACTCGCATTTAGAACACAAAAGAAGACCTCAAACCAATTCCTGCTTGAAGCTCATCAGTAAACTCCTGGGTGCCAGGTATACGCATAACATGGACTATTAATCAGCCTAAAGGGGAGAGAAATTCCAACACAGGCTACAGCACAGATAAACCTTGAGGGCATTATGCTAAGTGAAACAGCCAATCATAAAAAGACAAATACTGCCTGATTCTACTTCTCAGAGGCACCTGAGTTGTCAGATTCAGAGACACAGAAGATAGAAAGGCAATTGCCAGGGGCTGGGGCAAAGGAAGCACAGGAAGTTGTTTAGTGGATACAGAGTCCCAGCTTTGCAAGAAGGAAAGATTTCTGGAGATGGATGGTACACAACTCGAATGCACTTAATCCACTGAACTTTACATTTAAAAATGGTTAAGATAGTAAATTTTACATGTACTTTATTACAATGAAAAAGTTTTTGAACATGTTCAAACCTGGGGGCATTTCCACAATGATTGTGCCTTTTCAGCCTGGTTCTGAGACCTTCAGGAACCTTTGAATCATTAGACTCTACCAGTTGTGCTAATAAGCTGTAAGAGATGTTCTTGACTTTGTTGGGAACAAATGGGCTTCTATATTAAACAGATTTTTTTTTTCCAACTAACTAAGTTTCCGACATAACATACTTACAGATCCCATGATTTCAATTCCTCTGTGCTAATTACCTCATCCATTTCTTCACCTCCTCATTTAATAAATAATATTTTGCTCATCGACCTTTTTCAAAATCTTAGGACAGTTAGAGCTGTGTTCTCATCCCTTCATCTAGTGGGGGGAGGAGGCCATGTTCATAACTATCTAATCAACACTAGATTTAGCTGACATTTATGAAGCTCCCACAATAGACTAGGAAGTAGGCAAATAAAACTGTATGGCCACGAGGTTCTAATTTAATCCTGCTTCCTATCTGAATCACAGGGCTATTGTTTTGCCTACACTCTGAGCAACTCATTGAATTCCTGTGTGGATTTAGCTTCCTGAAACACCGCGATGGATAGTTGCTAATCCTGGCTCACCAAGACCATTACTCCTGCTTCTTTGCAGGCACACATCATTGTGAAGTTCCATGTGGAGCCCCAGAGAAAGTTTCTGGGGTCATCAGCAGGTAGGTAGACAGTGGATAAAGCCACGAGACTTCACGAGATGAGTGGAGCAGAACTTAGATGGAGAGACAAGAGGAATGAGGAAGAAATCTCGGAGACCATCAACATCCAAGCAGATGAGCAGAGAAGTAAAAGGACCAGAACAGAGAGGTGTCACTACGAAATCCAAAGGAAGAGGAGTCTGCAGCAGAAAACAATGGTCAACAGAATCTTATCTTGTCAAGTACGATGGGAAGTGAGGGGTCATTAGGATGTGACACTTAGGAGGTCCCTGATGTTTTTAAAAAACCCCTTCTACAGAGTTGGGGTAGCAAAAGCAATGGTAAAATGTAATACAGGGGGGAAAATAATTGCAGATAGTTCTTATACAGCCATTGACCAGGAAGTTAAGGAAGCATCAGAGAGGAGTCTCAAGGGAGGTAGGTGGATCCAAGGCTGGGAGATGATGGTATCTATTGTTGAGCACTTTTGCAGGTTGTGCTGGAAGTGATTTTGAGAGAAAGAGAGAGAGAGAGATTGATTCAAGACTCAAGAGCAGAGGGTGGGCAGATCAGTGGAGGAAAATCCTAGAGTGGTGATAGAAAGGAGTCAGAATCAGGCAATAGGGCATGCCCTAGAGAGAAGGGAAAATCCTTTTACAAAAGAAAAAGCCAACCCAGTTCAATGGCACCTCTTCCACAAAGCCTCTCATCCAGACCCCCAGTCACGTATTGCCCACCTCCCTTGCTGACCACGGCAGGGCCCTGTGTGGGATGAGCACACAGCAATTATTTGTAGCAAATGGGGACAGAGATACTATGCCTCACGTGGCTCAGGAACAGAGTCTATGTCGAACCCTGGGTATTGAGCAGCCTCTACCGTGTGGGTGGCAAGTGCTCTGGCTCCAGCAGTACCTACCACTCACTTCAGTTCTCCTTCCTTGCATCTCTCCTTCTCATTTAACCCCCAATGTTTTTACTTCGGGTGCATTTCTCTTCCTAAGGACAGAGACACTGGGTCATGCTGTAATGTGCTGGGAAAATCCAGAGCCTTTTATGAAAAGGCAGGCAGAGGCTTTCTTGTTCACAGCAGGAAATGTAGCAGAGCTCAGTCCCGCATCTACAGGGAAGGGAAAATGCTAGCTCATCCTGCCCCTTCCCTCCTCCCGTGGAGCACTTACCTAGAAGCACTAATGGTGCTTAACTTCATGCAGTGCCCATCAGTGCAGTGAGGGCTGCTTCTGTAAAGAAGTCTGGAGCCCCCCCCCCCCCCACCCCTGCAGGAGAGAGGGAGACATCAAACTCTCCGCTGAGAGATGGTAGGCGGCACTGCCCACCACTCCTCCCCACTGCAGGGCTGAAGGACCCAACACAGAGGCTGGGCCCAGCCCACAGAAGAAGAGCCGGCCTCTCACAGAGGGTTGACTCCCTTACTTATCCACACTTGGCTTCACTTCCTGCTGGTGGGCTCCAACCCCAGGCCTCCTCCTAAGAACACAGCTCCTGCCTCCTTCTGAAGGCAGCCCCCCCTGTGTCCCAGACTGAGGGCTCGGACAACTGGTGCCCTGGAGATGCAGCTCGCACTTGCTCCCCATCACTGTGCCCTTTGTAGGAAGTGCACTCTGCCCCCACACACTAGCCAAGTCACGGGTCCCTGCTCCCCGGCCTCAGTGACCCCATCCAACTCACAGAGGGCAGCTGCCACCTGCATTTGCCTTGCTCTGCCACCTGCCAGGACACCACAGAGGAGCCCTCCCGGTGCTGACTGCTCACCTGGGCCCCACTGCCTGTTACGCCCTGACCAGCCTGTCTTATTCCATGCTTGTCTCTGTCTCCTGTTTTGTAAAATGGGAAGGATGACAGCAGCTACTGCCCAGGGTCTGGGGGAGGCTACAGTGAGACAGAGAGGGACGGTGTGCCTCAGACACCCAGTGTGTGATCACTGGTGGGAATCGCTATTGATGTCTATTCCTGGCCCGCAGCGACTGCTTCAATCCCAGCACACACAATGTGCCCCCCAAGAAGTTACCCAGCTGGAAACCAGGCAGACAGCATAGACTGGAGTCCAGACAGACCGAGGTTTGAATCTTGACTCCTGTACTTATTACTTGCGCAGCTCAGAGCAAAATCATCACTCCCCGCCCCTCCCCCACCCTTCCTAGCAGCAGCTTGTTCATCTCTAAAGCCTCCCTCAAGGCTCTGGGGAATGATGAAGCGTCATGGCCCGGAACACACCTGGTTATTCAGGGACCTAGAAGAGATGCCACACTCCTGCCTGGAGTCCTGTCTTTGGAAAATGCAGGTAGGGCCTCCCAGACTTTGATCCAGAACACCTCGGGATTTCCCTCGGGAGAGCCTTGGATCCTTTCACTGAAGGACCAGTGTCACTTCTCCTGTAAGCCTGGGATGCATGTGAGGTAACCAACGACCTCCCCTGCCTGTCTGCTGCAGGCCCGCATCCCAGGTGCCCACATACATTCCAACAAAGTAAATGCAAGTCTGGGGAGAGAGGGACTTTTGTCAGGACGCAGGGTCAAGAATGATTCCCGTTCTCCTACAATGGTTATTTACACCTGTGTGCGTCTCCCAGCACCACCTGTCAGCCGCTAACAGCGTCCTGTATCAAGACTGGGAGGAGCAGGAACAGAGGCCTCCATCACCCCTGCCACTGAGCCAGCTGAGGAGGGCCTGGGCAGTGCAGGGAGGTGTCCAGAAGCAAGCGCACTGGGGCCAAATTGCCAGGGTTGACACCCAGTTTACTAGCTTGGGAGTCTGGGCAAGTAACATCACCTCCTTGGGCCTCTGTTTCTTCACCTGTGAAGTGGGCATTGTAACATGGCCTGAGGATGCCATGTGGCAGAGTGAGTGGCACAGTGCTGATGTTCTCTACGTGTTGGTACTATAATTAGCTGGAGCTGAATGAGCAGCATATGAGTTCTGGAGTGTTCTGTAATGGAAAGGAAGAGAAAGCAATGGCGGTGCAAAGCACCTGCTCTGTGCTCCTAGTGCATAGGTTTTTAATCCTCAAAACAATCCAAGGAAGTGGGTACAGTACTCCATTCTTAGGCAGGAGCTGGAAAGCCTGGAGGGGTTAAGTGACAGATTAAAATCTTCATCACTAGCTCGGGGACGGTCAGCCACATGTGCCTGCTTCCTAAGGACCCCACAGTGCCAGGACACCCGGGGCTCCAGGAGGATTAGCAGTTCACAGGTGCTCTGGACCACACCTGGGGAGGAGACAGGGAATGGGCAAGTGGGCCTGACTGATGAGCTATCCCTCCAAGATACCCCAAAGCTTCCTGAGCAGGCACGCAGGGTGCTGCCTGTGGTCAGCACCCCATCCCTCAGAGCAGATGGGCTTCCCCTGGCTCTTTGGCACCAGACCAAGGCAACAGAAGGCTTCTGGAGGGAGAGCAGGTGCACTCAGGTCTGCCGTAACCATTCAGCTCAAAGGGGCCTCCACCCTCCAGCTGTGGCCTCCTCCAGAGTCACAGCCAGGGTTCCGTCCTTCCTGCGTATGGACCGAAGCCCGCCACACACCTCTGCCAGGACTGTGCCTCACTACCCTGCTGCAGACAGTTCCAAACCCCACTACACACAGCAGGGCACATGAATGTCATTACCAACCATGGCCTCACTGAAAGGAGGTAGGTGGAATTATGACTGCACTGCCCAGGGAGGCACCCGGGGGCGTGGGGCGCCCATCGCTGTGGGCTGGCTCTAGTCTGGACCATGCAGGAGGCTCCGGGCTGTTCACGGAAATGCTTCCAACCTTATTCATTCATGTGCTCATTCATTCAGCATGTGTTTTGGGTGACAGACAATACCACAAATGGAAGATCCCGAAGCTGATAAGACAGGTGATGATAGCATCCGGCAGGTGAATGAGGCGGCAGGTGCCGTGCTGGCGGGATCAAAGACGGGGCAGAAAATTCTACCTAAGACCGGCAGGTAAAGCTTGTTTGGCAAACAAGAAGGCTAGACCCGCTGAGCTGCCAGGAGTCCTGATGGACGTGAGACAGGTGTCGTTAGTGGAGTTAAAAGCAATTCGGTCCAGAATCATGGAGCGTTGGGACATTTTACAAAATCCCCAAGACACACATGCTGATCATGGAGAAAGAGCGTGGAATAAGGACTCAAGGCTTCAGCCCTGACCCTATTTCCTTCTTGAGTGGGCGTCTAGGCTGTGCTGCACAGTAGCCTCTGCCTAATATCTGAGTCCTGAGCCCTGGTCACAGTTGCTATTGTTAATAGTTGCTGAGACATTCTGGGATGCAGCCCTAAACTTCCAGACATGGCTGAAATATGACAAATAGAGACTTTATCCAGGAGGGAGTTACTTTACAGGACCCCTTCCAGGCTACAACTGTCTTCATCGAACCACCCACCTCCCCACTTGCCCAAATGCCCTTCCTTCTAACTCAGGTATGATTAGAAAAATGACCAGGCTTGAGCTAAAAATACAAATGCTTTATGTTCCTCCACAGGGGGAAAAATAAGACAAGAGAATCTATGAAAGTAACAAGGAATTTCATCCTTCAGTGGGCTTTAAAATGGATATTTTAGACTCAGCCATCCATAAACATTGGGTAATATCATAGTCTTGTAGTGCAGAATGAATTCCAGGGAACGAGCCACAAATCTGCATTAGGCCCAGCAAGGGAGGGGTGGGGGAGGGGAGTTGTCCACAGCATTTAAAAATCTAAGCAATGGCTTGCATCCTCTGTGTCCAGGTAAACAGACTGCCCAGTCAAGAGCCAATCAACCAAATAGCAATGTGCTGCTGAGAAGTGCAAAGAGGAGACCTAGGCCTCAGGCTTAGGCAGCAGGTCTGCTGAGACAGGGGCCTGAACCCCAATCACATGAGCCCCGTGACCAGCCTTGTGTCCCAGCGAATGCAGGACTTATAAGGCACTGAGTGGTTTGGCCCCAACTTCTGGCCACACATTATCTCCTATCATTCCTCACTTCCAGCCTCACCCTCAACACACAGTTGAAAGAGACAAGGCTGTCTGTCTGTCCTCCTCCCTGCCTTCTACAATCCCCGGGATTCTGTTGCTCAAGCCATTCCCCAGGCCTTCAGCTCCCAGCTTAGACATCACAGGCTCTAGAAGCCCTCCAGACCCCCTGAGGGGATTAGCCAGCTGCCTCTTCTGCAATGACTTGTTGATTTCAGGCAGTAAATGCCAAGCCTGTCACGTACTTCATGCCACCTCTCCCCAGCCCCACCCCCACCCAGGCTTCCTCCTCATCGTGCTGCACTAACCAAGCTACACACATGCACACACACTTAATTTTAAGCCCCCCCTTCCCCTGAGCCTGCTCACGTCTGAGCCACCGTCCATGCAATTTCCCCAGGGATTTCCCCATTTTTGTCAAACTGAATTAAAAACTCAGAACCTCCTCCTCATCCTTCAAGGATCAGCTCAAATGTCACCTCCTCTCTGAAGCCCCTTACTCCAACCAGAACCTACAGACCTGCCCTCAGAGGGGTGCCTCTCAGCCCCAGGTACCGTCTACACCCTCCCCTGCTCCCAGCAGTTTGCCCACATGTGTGGAAAAGGGGCACCCATCTCAGCTGAGTCTAGAGTTTAATGCCCAGGTCTAAGCCACCTTCCACACTCCTGACTCCCAAGAACCTACCTTACTATGAACACAGGAATAAGGAAAATAAAATACAAGGGTTTCCTTCCCTCATCTTATGAGCTAGTGACCTGGGTTGTAAGAGGAAGGGTCTTCCTTGGAGGAGAGGTGCATAGTCTCCATTCTCACCCCCCAGCTCTGCTCAGGAGCACCTGTCTGTGAGTATCCCACAGCAAAGCAAATGCTGCCCCAGGACCATGGTGCCAGGTACAACCAGTTCTGTCCATTCTGGACTAGGAAAAAGAATGTACAATATAGACAAGAGAAGCCACCATTATGGAGGATTCATGGTGCCTTTGCCTGGTCCCACGCTAAATGGTTTCTATTCCTGATCTCCTTCTACCTTCCCAACAACCTGATGAGCAAAACCCAACACCCCCATTGTGCAGAACCAGAAACCGGGACAGTTAAGTATTTAAGTCTCCGCGTGGCCAGGTCACATGGAAGTCAGTGGTCAAGCTGGTGTTCAGGGTTTCAGCTCCAGTGGGTTGGCTCTGCAGCTGCCATGCTGTGCCCTTAGCTTTGCATGTGGATTTCTTTAGCACGTATTTGGATTCTGCCTGATGCTGGGAGAGACTGTGCAGCTTGCTCACATTTAGATCAACGGCAGGCTTGCTCACAACAGATCTTTTTCATCCCTCCTCCCCTGACTCATGAGGCTGACAGAGCGGTGTATTGGATTTCCAAAGGAGTCTTTCATTAGAAAAATACATTCTTTTGATCACCCTCTGTCTCCCCAAAGTTGCAAAGGTTGAAGATCAAGTTGCGAACTGGAATTCCATTCATCATGGAGATAAACATCAGCCACCTACCCCCTCCACACACACAAACTGCCACCTTCAAAGAGTACATGTCAGTCAGTTGACAGCTGGTGACCAGAAGATCTTGTCCCGGGAAGGTCCCAGTATGAACCCAAGCTCTGTTACCATGCATGTACCAGTGTGACCTTGGGCAAGTCACTTCTTTCTGCATCTGTCCAGCAAGTCTGGACCCCTGTAGACTACTAAATGACTGAATATATGAACTGATGAATGAATGGATGAATGAAGATACCCACCATCTTCCTACTCAAAGATACTAGGACTCTAAAGCATTTTTCTAAAGAACAGCCCAGGTTGGTTATTGGCCAAACCAGAACCTAGGCGATAAGAGGTAGAATCGCCACACATGTCCAAGGTTAGCATTATACTTATAGTCCCTAAAGCATAGTCCCAGAAGCATGATGTGGACTTTTGAATGCAGGGCCTCTCCTTTCTGCCCACAGTTCAGCCCAGTAATCCATCCACNCAGCCCAGGTTGGTTATTGGCCAAACCAGAACCTAGGCGATAGGTAGAATTGCCACACATGTCCAAGGTTAGCATTATACTTATAGTCCCTAAAGCATAGTCCCAGAAGCATGATGTGGACTTTTGAATGCAGGGCCTCTCCTTTCTGCCCACAGTTCAGCCCAGTAATCCATCCACGGGCAGCCAGCACAAGGGCGAGGGGCTGCACAGAGTGGGGGACAGCTGAGTTGAGCATGAGCTGACCTCTCAAGGTCACTCCTAGCTCCAGATTCTCTGATTCAGTAATAGTCCCCGTGAATAATAGATCTGGTCTCTGACACTGTGCATGATAAAGTGACCTGGTACAAAGTCCTATTAAGATAAATCACATTTAAGTTTAGGAAATTATATGTTTGAATCCTGTAATTTAATGTCACCGTGACGCCGGAGAGGAAGGAGAGGAAACTCAATTAGAGGTTAATTAGACCAGATGACTCACAAGGCCTGGGTTGCCTTTCTGGCTCTGCTGAAGAGAGGGAAGCAGAGCAACCCATAACCCCAGGCCCTGTGCCTTAGTTTCCCACCTGTAAAATGGGGACAGTCCTTGTGAAAAAGAGACGGCGGAGGGCATTGGGTAAGCAGAGAAAGAGGTGAGGCTTCCTTAGCACCTGCCCTGACCCCTTTGGCCTCTGGAGTGGGAGAAGGGGGTCCTGAACAGGCTTCAGAGGATCTGTGAACTCTGTTCCATGAGCTGTAGCACCTGCATGTGCGTCAAGTTTGCAGAAGCGTGAGTCTCTTGTGGCTTCCATCAAATCTTCCAAAGGTATGAGGAGGCCAAACCACCACAAATTACTTCTCTCATCCTTCCTTGTATGCACTGCTCCAAAACTTCCCCATCTCACCAGCACCTTCACGTCCAGGCTGCTTTACTCCTCCCTGCTAGAGGCCATTTTACTGCAATGGTGGGCTATGGCCACCATCCATCTTCCCCACTCCTCAATGTCCTGCTGTCACCCCCGTTCCCCCTGAAACTGCCCTTCCAGGGTCCCCATGGTCTCCTAGGTAGCCACCTCCATTAGTCCCTGTCCCTCCCACCATCTCTCCGGCACGAGCCCACTCTTTGCTCCTTCATTGAATCTCTGTCCCCTTTTGGCATCTGTCATCCCACACGCTATACTTCTAGAATCTTTGCCAGGCAAGCACATCAGGTATTTCTCTTGGGCTCCAACCCCATCCCTTCTCCACCCATGCTAAACATCCACCAGATAGTACCCCCACCTCACCAGCACTTCTATAGTGGGACGCCCAGGTCTAATGCCACCTGGACTTCCTGAAGATTCAGACCCCTCTATCCTCTCCTGGATTCCAGAGACTCCTGACATTCAATATTCAAGAACAAACTCATTCATTCCCCACCCATTTCACAGAGGTGAGATCATGACAAACTCACTTGCTATAAGCAGAAAAATTTCTCCTCAACTTCTTACATCTTCCAACCCTGATATTCTGTGGACACCAAATTCTGGGACGTGTGAGATTTCCTGCTGAGTGGAAGTCTTCGGTGTGGGGAGGAATATTCCATCAGGAAGACCATAAGGGTCAAGGTTCCCGTAGAGAGACTAATGCTTTGAGGAGGACTCTACCTTGGAGTGGAAGTTCCAGAATACAGACTCAGAATAAGCAGGTGTGAGAGGATGGGCGGGGCCGAGTGGGGGGTGTAGAGGCCGTAAGAAAGGAGGGGGCAGCATTCAGTCCAAGATGATATGTGCTTTCAGTAGTAAGTAGGGTCAAGGGCAGAGTGGGATTCAGGCAAAGGCTAGGGATGGAGGGAAGGAACATTAAGGCTCACAATGGACTAGGGGACAAGTTTTCTGCAGCTCTGCTCTCACCCCATTTCCTGCTGGAGTCTGGGGGCCAGCATGTTTCACCTTCTCTTGGCAGGGGAGCTAGTTGGAGGTGAGGAGAAGAAACTTGGTAAGGGATGCAAGCCCCTAAGAGCAAGCTCCATGGAGCGCAGGTGGAATGTGGACAGGGAGGCCTCCAGCCCCAGACCAGCACCGAAGGAGTGACAGAAACCAGGCTTGATTTCCTGGCCTCCAGTAATGAATATCAGAGAACTGCCTTTATGATTGCTTTGATCAAACAATGACGGGGAGAATGAGGACTATGTAGAAATTACGAAAGGAGAGCCTCTCTCTGTATAGCATTTAGTACCATTGAAGCCGTAACTGCAGGTATAAATGTCTAAGTACACATTCACTTAAAAATTTGTCTAAATTTCTTTTTCATTTATTCATTTCTATTAAAAAACATAAGTTGCCAAATTTCTTTTTCTTTCCAGCCCCTCTGGCTGAACACAGCAAATAATTACCAAAAGAAAAAATTAAAATTAGGGGCACCTGGGTGGCTCAGTCTGTTCAACATCTGACTTTGGCTCAGGTCATGATCTCACAGTTTGGGAGTTCCAGCCCCACATCAGGCTCTGTGCTGACAGCTCAGAGCCTTGGAGCCTGCTTCAGATTCTGTGTCTCCCTCTCTCTCTCTGCCTCTCCCTTGCTCAATTCTGTCTCTTTCTAAAAAATAAATGAACATTAAAAAAATTTTAATTAAAATTAAACATGTATAATTTCATAAAATCAGTACTTTAAAAAATGGAAATACATCAACTTTAGAATGATGTGTTTTCTGAGCTTATATCATTTTTGTCTCTGAAGTTATTAAAGCTTAAAACTACACTAAAGCTTTTGGAATACTTTGTATTTAAAAGTCATCTTAAAAAACAAAAAATTGGGGCGCCTAGGTGGCTTAGTCGGTTAAGCGTCCGACTTTCGCTTAGGTCATGATCTCGCGGTTCATGGGTTCGAGGCCCGCGTCGGGCTCTGTGCTGACTGCCAGCTCAGAGCCTGGAGCCTGTTTCAGAGTCTGTGACTCCCTCTCTCTCTGACCCTCCCCTGCTCACACTGTCTCTCTCTCTCTCTCCTAGAAATAAATAAAACATTAAAAAAATTTTTTAATAAAAAAATTTAAAAAAACAAAAACAAAAACAGAAAATCACCATCTTAGCCAATCCTCATAATAATTCCCTGAAGATAGGTACTATTATCACCCCCATCTTTACAGACAAAAAGCAGAGGGTCAGGGCGGTTGAAAGACTCGCCTGCCTGAGGTTACTTGGGGAGGGATTCTGGAGCTCAGGCTCCCGCCTCTTGTGACCAAAAGGAAATTTAACCTAAGGAGAGGTCTGTGGAGCAAGCCCCTAGCTCAGGCAGAGCCGTCTCTCTGCGGACCTGCCAGGCAAGTAGCCTTATGAAATAGCGAGGAACAGCACCAGCAGACCGCTGCGTGGACAGAATGCAAAGCAAGGAAAAGCAGAGAGCAAGCCCGAGACCAGCTTATCTCAGGAGGAACACTCCAGAGTGCAATCAGAATCAGTGAGGGTCACGCCTGAAGGGGATAAGCTGGGGACTGTTTCATCTCTGTCCACACTGGCCTTGAGGTCTGTACAGACTGCATGGAGCAATCTGGGCCTCTTAACTGGGGGCATGGAGACCAGATGCGGAGGGACTAGGGGCAGGTAAAAGGAATCCAGAGGGAGACTGGAGAGCAGCAGGGGACAGAAATGGAGGACACACAGGGGATTTGGTGAATACGAGCTATGTATGCATGGATGCTCAAATATTAATCAACAATATATTTTAATGGCATAAAACACCAATGAGCTTTGGAAGGAACATAAAAGGGCTCCAATACCCCGAATAACGGTATTGTCACTCTGAATTCTTAGAGACTCATCTTTGACAGGAAGCTCAGCAAAATCCCAAGCAAACAGTCCAGGTGTCGGACACCGGCTTTGCCACACACGTCAGCCACGGGTCACCAGCACCCACACGACGGCATCGTGACTGAAACTCTACAGTAGCTGCCACCTCACCATCAAGCCACGTCTACAAATCTCAAGGCTACACGGCTTTTCCTACTAAGAAAGTCTCACCCAGGAGCCACTATGTGACCCCGCACATGACGGACCACCTGAAATTCGGTTTTGACGTCTGTGCAGCAGGAGGACTTCAGGTTTGCAGGGAAGGTTAAAGGAGTACACCGTGTGACGGACCAGCATGGTCCCAGGTGTGCGGTATGTGCGGACAAGCCAGACCCAGGCCCTCGTCCCTAGCTGCTCCTCGTCGAGGTTCCCAGAAGAGCGGCAATGTGTCCACCGCTTGGCGTGCTGGGCCCTGGGCCCGGGCCCCACGCTCCCGTTAGCTGCCGTCCCCAGCCGCAGGCAGGCTTCTCCAGCAGGGCCAGCCGCCTCGGGTCGGGCACGGGAAACCGGGCTTTGTCCTTGCCAGGCCTGGGGACACCACCTCTTACCTCTTAAAGACAACAAGGGACGGATGCCGATTTTCTTAGACTAACAGGGTTACGGGCTCCAAGCACTGACGTGAACAGTGAGAGGCCTTGGCGCCATCTCCAAAAGCCATGTTGTGCCGCCTGTTCCTGAGGGAGACACGGGAGAGCAAGCATGGCCACTGTCACAGTCGAAGGAAGGGAGAAACCACCCACATCCACTGAACACCTGCTCCCCTGAGGCCATTCACCACGACAGTTATGTCCTTCAGAGACCAGCCAGGTACAGAAAGCAGAAGTCCATCATTGGGGTCACTGGTCTCCTGAGGGGGACGAGTGAGCCGCAGTCCCACCCACCGGGCACAAAGACCCCTCAGGTGTTCTTAGGAGCCACCTTGTCAAGGCAGCTGGCAGCTCAGGGACATAAAAAGACCCCAACCTGGAGCACCCTAAGGCTCAGCCGCTTAACCTTCCTGCTACCACAAAGGGAGTGAATGGGACCACACCTCGGGGAGGCGCGGGAAGACGACCTAGAGGGGGCGGGCTGAGGGGGAAGGGCGGGCTGAGGGGGAAGGGCGGGCTGAGGGGGAAGGGCGGGCTGAGGGGGAAGGGCGGCCCGCCTGGGTAAGAATCCCACCTCCTTTTTCAGCCTTGCCTTCTCAAGCTCCAGAAGGGAGTAACAGTGATACCCATCCACGTCACAGGCTTCAGAGGACCAAAATGCCAAAATGCGCGTGATGTGGCAAATGGTGAATAAATGTTGTTCTCCTCTTTCCGTCCCTTATACAAGTTCAGGATCACTCTTCAAAACAGACCTTGGGGTTTCCCTCTTCTCAGAAGCTTATCGCCTCAGTGTCCTGGTGTGTGTGAGATTTTTTTTAAGCTTATTTTTGAGAGAGACAGAGAAAGAGCAAGCGAGAGCGAGAACCCCAAGCAGGCTCAGTGCTGTCAGCTTAGAGCCACGTGTAGGGGCTCGAACTTGTGAAACAGCATGATCATGACCTGAGCTGAAACCAACAGTGGTTTGCTTAACCGACTAAGCCAGCTAGGAGGCAACCCTGTGTGATTTTTTAAAAACTGAGGTTTAGTTGACACACAATGTTGCAATAGTTTCAGGTGTACAACATAGTAATTCCAACCTCTCTATACATTTTGCCGTGTTCACAAGTGTAGCTGCCATCTGTCACCATACATCACTATTATAACAACACTGACTATATTCCATATGCCATATGTTATCCCTGTGACTTACTCATTCCATGACTGGAAGCCTGTATCTCCCACTCCCCTTCACCCAAGTTGCCCAGCGCCCCCTCACCTCTGGCAACCATCAATTTGTTCTATGTTTATGGATCCTTCCTGCTTTTTTGTGTTTTTAGATTCCACATATAAGTTAAATCATACGGTATTTGTCTTCCTCTCTTTTCACTTAGTATAATGCCCTCTTGGTCCATCTATGTTGTTGCAAATGGCAAGGTCTCATCCTTTTTATGGCTAATATTCCATTCACATATATACCTTATCTTTACCATTCACCTGTTGATGGACACTTGGCTTGCTTAAATATCTTAGCTGTCTTAAATAATGATGCACTAAACATACAGGTACATCTGTCTTTTTGAATTCATGTCTTGTTTCCTTTGGGTAAATACCTATTAGGGGGATTACTGGGCCATATGGTATTTTTAATTTTTCAAAGGACCTCCGTACTGTTTTTCAAAGTGGCTGCACCAATTTACACTCCCACCAATAGTGCACGGGGGTTCCTTTTTGTCCACATTCTGATCATATTTGTTACTTGTCTTTTGAAGTCTATCCATTCTGACAGGTGCAAGGAGCTATCTCATTGTGGTTTGGGTTTGCATTTCTCTGATTAGTGATTTCCAGGTGTCTGTTTGCTTCTGGTCTCAGTTTCTACAATATAAAACCTGAGACAGTAATCTGCCTTCCAGGTAGGGCAGCTGTGGACAAATGCTCAGGCAGTGCACTGTACAACTCCAGGATGCGCTTCCTGCAGATCTGTAATCTTTCATATAGAGAGGTTTATAAGAATCCATGAAATTTTCTGAGATCAATTTGAAGAAAGCCAAAGACTTGGAAAGATTAGCCATCATGAAAGCTGTTGCCACAATTAGGTTTACACTTACCATCTCTTCACTGATTCTCTGCAGAGTCTAAACTTTGCACAGTAAAACCTCAGATTGCAAGTAACTTGTTGTGTAGGTGTTCCACAAGATAAGCAGATATTTATAATACATTTTGACTTGATGAATGAGCAATGTCTTGCAACATGAGTAGTATATGTGACTCCGAACATCACATGATCACCATTGAGCCAATGGTTCCTGAAATCTGCTTTGATAAGCAAGTGCTTTGGATCACAAGCATGTTTCTGGAATGATTTATGCCCACAAACCAAGGTTTTACTGTACTGATTTTCTTTCAACTTTACTATCAGCATGAGAGCAGTAGGTATGCACACAGTATTTAAACACAAGTGTTCATCACGACCCCCAAGATTGCACTCTCTTCTAACACAGGATTTCTCAAACTTGAAATGTGTAGGTCAGTCATTTGGAAAATTCTGTTTAAAGGTAGGTTCTGATGGGGGAGGTAGGAAGTTTAGGAGGAAGCAGAGGAGGTACTCAGCTTCTGTATTTCCTGCAATCCTCGCAGACCTACTTGTGGTGAGGCTGATGCTCTTTCAAAGACCACCCTTTGAGGAGCAAGATTAGAACATTCACAACACCTGGACTTAATGTAAAGTGTAAGGGATGGACTTTTCGTGAAGACTAGCCAAAAAATGAAGGATCATCACATGAATGCCTTTAGGTCAAAGCCCACCTGATGCCTCTTTTGTAAATAAAATAGTAACCACATCCCCTTATTTACTGTCTATCGTGTGTGTAACACAGCTACACCTATTTATTTGCAAATTGTCTAAGACTGTTTTTGCAGGAAAGCTACAGAGTAGTTGTGGCAAAGCCCTCCGTATTGGGAAATACATATACTCAACTCAAAATCAAACACACTTCTGTATGCAGGATTTTTTGCCCTGGGGCCAGGCCCAGTCAACTACTTGAGTAAAGTTTTTGTCAGTCCCTCTCCACAATAGGACTGTAAATCAGGTCTCCCCGGGTTTCCCTGCTGGGGGAGATAACCCCTGACCTCCATCCCTGAAGCCTCATGCAACTGGCAGAAGCCATCACGTATGTAGGGTAATGGGATTCTGCTTGTGGCCCACGGTGTTCTAGGAGCTCAGCTGGCCTGGACTGTGTCCTGAGACATGGCCAGCCATCCCTCAGGGGGCCAATTCATTCTGAAGCTAGGCCACCAAGTGGTGGGTGTTGTTGAAAGGTTAACCATAAGTAACTGGAATGACCCCTTGTTCCTGAGGCATTTTATGGCCCCCTAGACTCTTAGAGCCAACCTGTACCTTGAGATCCTCTACTCTGATCCCACACAGGAGTCTCAGTTTCTTCCCCTGATTCTGACCAGGGAACTCCAGCCTCTGCTTGAACACTTCTGATGGTGGGGAGCTCACTACCACACATTCTTGTTTAACTATTTTCAGGAATTATGTTAGCCAAGTTCACACCTGCTTCCACATAGAACCCGTCCACTGTCTATTGTTACATCTTCTCCCAGATGGTCTCTGCGAAGTTGCTTCACCACAGTGAGCCTCACTCTCTTGTGCTTCAAAAGAGGAGGATGTAACTAAAGAGGCAGAATGTATGTGAGGGTCAGTGGGCAGTACTTGTGAGCCCTTCATCTGCATGATCTCTTGTTGCTCACACGAGCTGTGACATGGAGATTCCTCATGCTCATTTTAAAAATCAGGAATCAGGGCTACCTGGGTGGTTCAGTTGGCTAAGCGTCCAACTTCAGCTCAGGTCAAGATCTCATGGTTCGTGGGTTCAAGCTCCACTTTGGGCTCTGTGCTGACAGCTAACTCAGAGCCTGGAGCCTGCTTCCGATTCTGTGTCTCCCTCTCTCTCTGACCCTCTCCTGCTCATGTTGCCTCTCTCTCTCTCTCAGAAATAAAACATTAAAAAAATTTTTTTTAAATAATCAGGAAGCAGAGATGCCTGGGGGCTCAGTATCTTAAGCGTTTAACTGCAGCTTAACTCATGATCTCATAGTTTTTGAGTTCAAGCCCCATGTTGGCTCTGTGCTAACAGTACAGAGCCTGCTTCAGATTCTCTCTCTCTCTTTCTCATTCTCTCTCTCACTCTCTGCCCCTCCCCTCCTCATGCTCTCTCTCAAAAATAAACGTTAAGAAATAATAAAGAAGTTGAAACTCAGGAAGGTGCACTGAGGGGTGTGGAGGGGGAGGGCTTCAATTCCAAGCACACCTGCTATAAACTCAGCGTTCTGTGGGACTCCTCACTTGCCTCTCAGGAATGTAGGGGCCACACTGGGGACAAGGACACCCTCAGGCCTCCCAGTTCTGGACTTGAAGATTCCAAAATGGGCCCCCAAAGGCTTGAAATCTATCAGGTCAATCTCAGACTCCCTTTGTTAAGAGAAATGAAATGTTTTATCAAACTTCTCCAACAGAAAATCTGATTTCCATCCCTGTCGCCACTTTATCATTTCCTCCCAGCTGCTACTGAAGTCACAGCTTCAGAGACAGATGTCTGTCACGTGGAGTATTATCGCCCCCAATTTTCACTCAAGAGAAGCGGACTGACGCTTGCTGGAAACATGGGGGATGGAGGCACAAGCTGTGGGCACAACCGCGAATGCTGGGCCAGCCGCCACACCACGGAGTGACAAAGGGCGGGGCCGTCTGGCCCACTGGGCACTGCAGCGAGGCTAGGAAGCCAGGGAAAGCGACACACGGGAGGGGCGAGTCCTCAGGTGTGTCCATGTGCCCCTGTGCACACAGCGGGCAGCCCTCCCCCCACCAACCTCTTTTGAGGCGTCAGAACCTACCTCTCACCGGAGTTCTACAATCCTTCCTTCCTGCTGGGGTGTCTTTGGCTCCAACCAGACCCTCCGCAAGCGGTTTCCCACAGGGAAAGTTTTCTCAGCTGCTCATCTGATGTCACACCCCTACTCCAAATCCTTCAGTGCCTTGTCACTGGCCCAGGATGAAGTCCAGACTCAGTGACATGTAGCAACCAGGTCTGTTCCACTGGATTTCTGCTTGTGGGGGAGCTCTGCCCATGACCGAGGCCCCGCTGTGCTCAGGCCCAGCAGTCAGGGCTTTTGTCCACTTCCCTCAGGCGGTCAGGCTCCCCCGTCTGGAGACCTCTTTCCAAATCACCAAGATGATAGATTAAAGGTGGCCACAGATTCTTGGATGCTTCCTCATCAACAAGTGGAGGGGGAGGTCTCTGTCCTCCTCCCCTGAATCTGGGGAGCCTTTGTGACCACCCTGACCAGTGGGGCTCAGGGGAAGTGACACCCTGCCACCTGAGACTGGCGCTTGCCACCTCCTCTCTCTTGGAGCCCTGGGGTGCCTTATAAGAAGACTGAGTGCCTTTCTAGAGAGACAAGAGGGGACACGTGGAGTCCGTGAGACCATCTAGAGATGCCGGATCCCTGCTGTCCCCACCAAGGCACTAAGCATGTGAGGGAAGCCCTCTCGGACCCACCTGACTAACTTCCAGCTGAGTGTTATCACGTGGCCTCAGTACCCCGTGGAGAATAATCGCCCAAACAAGCCGTCTCCAAACTCCTAATTCGCACAACGGGGAGACCAAGGAAAACGGTGGTTGTGTCCAGCCACTAGGTTTGGGGGTTGTTAATTATGCAGTAACAGCCCAGACATTTCCTCGCCCTTCCTTTCATTGACTAATCTGTGTGCATCCTCTAGCTCGGCTGTCCCTTCCTCTGGAAAGCTTTCTCTGATGATAAATCTGTTTGAGGTGCCTCTACTTTGGGTGGGTGTTCCCACAGAAACCCACCCCCAACAGAACAGGTGTCCTTGCTGGCTTCTCAGCCCCCCTACCTTACTAGGCTCCAGGAAGCGAGGCTCCTGCCCTCGCACGCCTCAGCTCTGTATCTCCAGCAGGGAGCTCAGTGCCTGCTCAACAAAGATTTTATGAGTGAGCTAATGAACAAATAAATGAAGTCACCTGGGATACCTAAGAGGTTCCTAATTAGTGGTGAGAGGTAAGCTACAGACAGAACCAATTTTTAAAAATTTTTTTGAAATGTTTCTTCATTCATGGTTTTTTGTGGGTTTGTTTTGTTTGTTTTGTTTTTTGAGAGAGCGAGAGCATGAGCAGAGGAGGGGCAGAGAGAGAGGGAGAGAGAAATCCAAGCAGGCTCCGTGCCGTCAGCGCAAAGCCTGACACGGGGCTCAAACTTATGAACCATAAGATCATGACCTGAGCAGAAAGCAAGAGTCAGATGCTTAACCAACTGAGCCACCCAGGCACCCCAAACCAAACTTTTCAAGTATTCCCAGAAAGCAGGGTTTAAATGACTCTTTCAAGACTGTGAAGGAAGTAATGTATAAATTATGTCCAGCCCGAGGCGGTTGGGTAGATACATATTCCAACAAAAATATAATGAGCTATTACGTGGCCATTAAACATCTCCATATGTGAAAAGCAATTGCTAACAATATTATGCGATAAGACAGTTGACAAGTCCCCACCCCAGACCCTTGCACTCAGCTGAATCCCAGACCTAGTTTATGTGTTCATTCATTCCCATGCATTCATTTGCCCAAGAAGCATTTACCAAGAGTCTCCTGTATATGGGATGTTTTGCCAGTCACTGGAGATGTAAAATCAAAAAGCACAGGTCACGGGGCCACATGAACCAGACCAGGAGTGCCCCCGCACAGACTCGGCGCTGATCAGGGAAGGCTGTCCCCGCGCCAGCACCTGGAGGGAGGAGGGCGCTCCGTGGAGAGAAACCCCTTCTGCCCTAGCTCTGGAGTCGCCTAGGATTATACATTGCTCATGGCTGTAATTATGAAATTAAAAGCAGCTGGGGAGTGGGGATAAAAAGGGAGGGATCGTCAGTGGTGGGGCGGGAGCAGATGCTTCTTAGGAGGGAGAGAAAGCCCCTGGGCAAAACCCAAGGCCTCCAGTGAGGGCGGAAAGCTGGGGCCTGTTAAAGAGTAAAAAATGAAAAGCTTTAGGCAAAACGCAGAGTTAAGGCTTAATTAAGAAAGCAGGCATTTTAGGTTCACACAAATAAGCAAACAGAATCCCCCCAGCCCCTCCTGATCATCACCGAGTAATTGCTTTAAAGCTGTGGTTTGCTCTGCTTGGACGATCCTTAAGTACATGTGGATAAAAGTAAGGAAGGTAGGGGCGCCTGGGTGGCTCAGTCGATTGAGCGTCCGACTTCGGCTCAGGTCATGATCTCACAGTTCGTGGGTTCGAGCCCCGCGTCAGGTGCTGACAGCTAGCGCAGAGCCTGGAGCCTGTTTCAGATTCTGTACCTCCCCCTCTCTCCGACCCTCCCCTGCTCATGCTCTCTCTCTCTCTCAGAAATAAGTAAAACATTAAAAAAAATTTAAAAAAAAAAGGAAGGTAGACTGAGTGGAGAGCCAGCTGCCCCCTGACAGACCCGGTCCTGACTTGGCCCTTGCTGTGTGTGACCTGGACCCTGCCAGCCCGCCAGCCCGCGGGGCCTCTGTTTCCCTCCCTGCCCCATACCACCAGGGCACGGAGGGGATGAATAAATGGATCCCGAGTCTCCTCTCGTCCTGGAAGTATATGGTGTGGTTTGATACAGGGGCACAGACTCTCACTTTGAGTCCAGCCCGCTGGGGTTCATGTGGAACCTCCACCGTGTACCACCCATGTGATGCTGAGCACAGCAGGTTAGGACTTGTAACGGTGTTTCTTCTCACCTTAAAGTTGGGGTTTTTACTGCCTGCTTCCTACTTCTGGGAGAATTATGGGAACAGGTTCCAAAGCATCAGTGCCCAGGGAACCCTTGTTACTACACGGGACAGCTGATGTCTACCGCGGGACACTGCCCAAATAAACCACTATGGATGACTCTCGCTCAGACGCAGAGTGGTGCCTTGCCCAAAGGGTGAGGATGGAATGGCCAGGGGTGGGTACTTGTGGTCCTGCTGTGTGGAACACGCTTGTCTTACAAACCATCCCTTCTTCCTCTTCTGGCCCTGCTGGGTGGAGCTTTCTTCTTGGGCACTGCCCCAGAGCCCCAACTTCAAGGTTGATTTCTCATGCTACCATCAGAGTCTTCAGGGTGCATCACAACCAGCTGCCTCTGAGCACCACCACCCCCCCTCCCCCCCGCCACACACACACACACACTGGCCCTCTCCTCCAGGACAGGAAGCTCTATGAAGACCAGCACCCAACAGGTTTCAACAGACACTGTCTAGCACTCTGTCACAACTCCATGACTGTTACTTAAATCAATTTTTGAGTCATTCCAACCCACCTCCAGGACTGCCACTGGCTAACTGTGTGATTTTACGCCAAGGAAATCACATTACCCTTCTAGGATCACCTGTGAAATGGCTCCACTCATACCCCGTACCCACATATTTAATCACCATCAATTGTAGGATGCCTGTTGTCACTAAGAAAGAATACTTCCAAATAACTTGGACATGATGTTTTAAGTCTCTTAAAATTTGTATTTTGTAGTTAGTTTAAATGCTCTTTTGGGTATAACTGGCATATATTTCCTTACTCTTGGGCACATATATATAAAGGGAAAATTATGAGTGGATTAAATGGGTGAAGGTATTCCTAAACCTTCTTCAGATTCAGAGTCACTTTGTGATTCAAAACCATCAGATAGGTAATTTTCCAAAGAGTATTGCCCTCCGTGTCATCAAGATTATTGGTGATGCAGCATTTCTTAAAAGAATCCTTAAAAAGAACCAAGAGGGGCACCTGGGTGGCTCAGTCGGTTAAGCATCTGACTTCAGCTCAGGTCATGATCTCACGGTTCGTGGGTTCGAGCCCCACATCAGGCTCTGTGCTGACATCTAGCTCAGAGCCTGAAGCCTGTTTCAGATTCTATATCTCCCTCTCTCTCTGACCCTCCCCTGCTCATGCTCTCTCTCAGAAATAAATAAGACATTAAAAAAAAAAGAGAATAAACCAAGAGACATGTTTGCTCAATGTTCGTTCTGGCTTTGCGTTGATGTAGTACTGGCCTCCTATCGATGACCGCTTTCACAGTATTGCTAAGTACCTCTCATTTGGCAACTCTGTCACCCTTTCTGCACAATCATTTGATTCCCGGGGACTCCAAAAAACGATGTCCGCTTCTAGGATTTTCTTCCCAGCCACTGACACCCATCCTGGGAGTTGTGATGCTGGTACATGCAAAGACAACACTGTGTACATCACGATGCTACATGACCAATAGCAGCAATAAGGTGACATTGGTTATAAGGCACAGCCCAATTTTGAGATATTAATGAATGAAAAACATACTCATCTTGAAACTGATGAGTTCTAGTACTTCATGGGATTGATCTTCCAATGAAAGCATGACCTTTCTGAAAAGCCTCTAGCATAGAGCCTTGCACATGGTGGGAATGAACACCATGTTCCTTTCTTCACTTTTTCCAGCCCAGAGATGTTCCCCATGACCATAAGTCTCCTGACTATGGTGAGGGCTTGATGGATGGGGAACGAGTTTTAATACACAGAATGAGCATCCGATGGAGGATGGGGAAAAATGAGAGGCAATGGGGCACTGTGTTTCTCAGCCTACATCTATAGCGACCATATAATTTATCATCTAAACCAGGACACTTTGAGAATGAATGAGGTCATTCTCGATAATTTCACTGAGACCATGAGCATAAACTGGGACTGACCTAGAAGAGCTGGGTTGTATAACAACCTACTATATCCCATCTTCCATCCAGAAAGGAAGGTAAAACTCAGATGCAAATTTCTCTATGCTTGGGCTTTGGGTGCCTCTGTCCAAAACCAGGAAGGCCGTGAGGTAATTGATGGGCATGCAAGTACTTTTGGCTCCCATCCCAAGAAGGCTTAACAATAAATTCCAAAACTGGTTAAAATCCGATGCTGCTGTGTTGTGGGAGAGGCTCCCCTTCCCCAGCTGTTATTTATGGTGTAGAGAAAAGGCACCGTATTGATGATGAATCTGCTTTTATCGGATAAAAATGGGAGGAACAGTGAAAGATCATGGTGAGATATTGTGCAGAATTTCAGCAGGACACTTTAAAAACGTGTATTAGAGAAAATGAATTTTTCACTGGCTAAAACATATCCATTTACAGTCGGAGCATCCATATATTTATGAGTGTTTTTTAGCCCTTAAAATAGTAACCCAGGACAGAATAACAAAGAGTCTCTTAATAGCCCTAATTTATCAGGCTCAGCGGTTTAAGAAAAATAAATAAAGAGTAATAGAAATGAGAGAGAGAGAGAATCTGAAATACTGGCAATGGTACCACTCAAAAGGTGACACCATGCCTGTCTTCTTTGGAGAATGAATCCTACCCCAAGCAAGCCAAGAGTGGCTTTAAAAGTACCCAAGTTTGGGTCTGGTAACTTGGGTACTTTGGGTCTGGAGTGGGTGAGGCAAGGTAGGGATGAGGAGAGTGGTTTGGCCATGTAACCCCATCTCTTTTTGAATGAGCACCTTTGCCCTCGCTTCTTTGAACGTATTTATTTGAGGACTCCAATCTCAATTTCTTACTAGTTTTCTCCAGTCTCCTACCTCTCTCCTTGTCTGATGTTTTCTGTGGACTGTGACCCATTTATATCTGCAACATTGCTTTGGTCATCACCCCCTCAGGGATGCCACGATGCCACACAGTAGACAGAACACAGAAGTTGGCAACAGACCGGGGTTCAAATCTCATTTCTGAGACTTTTTGCTGCATGACCTGTGGCAAGTTACTGGGCCTAAGTCTTGATTTACCCCTTCATGAAATGGAGTTGTCACAAAGCCACCAATCCCTTTTTTGCATAACTTTTATTCATCACTAGAAATTCTTTCTTAACCCTGGGTGGAAGTCTGCCCCCCCCCCCCACATAGGTTCCCTCATCAGTTAAAAACATGGCTCACAGGGGTGCCTGGGTGGCTCAGTTGGCTAAGCACTGGACTCTTGAGTTCGGCTCAGGTCATGATCTCACAGTTCGTGATATCAAGCCCCACATAATGCTGTCACCACAGAGCCTGCCTGGGATTCTCTCTGTCTCTGTCTCTCTCTCTGCTCCTCCTTCACTCACACATGAATGCACTCTTGCTCTCTCTCTCTCTCTCAAAATAAGTAAACTTTAAAAACATGGCTCACAGTGTTCAACTCACTGTGATTTCAACCTAGGGAAAAACATATGCAACATAAATGTTAGTGTCCTTAATATATAAAGATTTCTAAGAAATTAATAAGAAAAGTATAATAGAAATAACAGGAAAAGGACATGAGCAGGAAATTGGCCAAAAAAAAAATTAATTAAAAAAATCATCCAGACTGGTAATTAAAGAAATAGAAATCAATATCTATGAATTTTTAAAAGGTCAAAAAGAATTAAACTACTAAGTGTTGAAAAACAGTTGCTCATGGAGTTTTTCCATCTAGTAAAACTTTTCTAGATGGAAGTTGGAAATATCTAGCAATTTAAATATCTGGAACCCTTTTGACTCTAAATTTTCAAGAAATTTATCTCAAGGACAATAGTTTGTTTTTCATTTTTTTAAGTTTATTTATTTATTTTGAGAGAGAGGAAGAGCGAACACAAGTAGGAAAGGGGCAGAGAGAGGGAGAGACAGAATCCTAAGCAGGCTCTGCACTGTTAGCACACAGCCCAACCCAGGGCTCGAGCTCACAAACCATGAGATCATGACCTGAGTCGAAATCAAGAGTCAGACGCTCAAGTGACTGATCCACCCAGGCACCCCTCAAGGACCATAGTTTTAAAGTGCACAGAGATTTATGTGTAGTGATATTTAGCACATTATTTAAATTATAGAAAATGTGAAAACATTCTACATTTCCCACAACAAAAGATAGGCTATGCAAAACTAAGATAAAATGTGATTCTTTGCAGACATTTAAAATTATGCTTTTGAGAAAATTAAATAGGAGGAAGTGTGCAGAAAACAATTACCAGAAGCAAATATACAGTTGTTATCTCTGGATGATAGGATAATGGGTAATGGATCTCTTTAGGTATTTCTGTATTTTGAAATTTTCATTTTGAAGGAAGGAAGGAGGAAAGAACAGAGTGGGAAGGAGGAAAGGAAGGGTGGACACCAGCAAGAGAAAGCTTTCTTTCTACCATGTTCTCTATTGGATATAAATCCAAATGTTAGAAATAGGAGGAAGAGGTGGTATTGGATCACTGGCTTGCCGCTGACATGCTGTGTGAGTTTTTACTCTATCCTTAACCTCTCTGCACCGCCGCTTTCTTCTGTGTCAGATGAGGAAAATTTGCCAGCCCCGCTTATGCATTGGGTCGCTGCAGTGATCAGAAAGGATGCCATGCATGAAAGGGCTCATAAAACAGCAAAGTGCTCTACAAGTCCTGAAAAGGGTAATTATTGCCTTCGTTAGTGCGATCATTCTCTCCTGCTCCATTATCCTTTGCTGGAGAGCTGCTTGTCAGGCTGTGAAGTGCACTCAGCATTTCCACATTACACAAAGTGAAGTACACATGGCTGCCCGGCCTATTTCAACAGATCTGGCATCCAGAGATAACCAAGCAGACACCAAAAGCCTCCGTGGCTGCACAGTGGGGGTATAGGTTGGCACTGGCAGACCTAGACTGGAGTCCAGCTTGTCCACGGTAAGCCACATGACCTTAGACAACTCGCTCCACCTGCCCGAGTCCCAGTCACTCACCTGTGAAATGGAGAGTACTACGGGTCCTATGTCTATCACGTGATCATTTGGGAGGCTGCCTCCCAAGCTTGTGTGTTACTCTCCATGACCACCAACTCATGCAAGTGGATGTAACATGGAGAGTGTTCTATAATCTGGGCCATTGTATATAAAATCCACACCCTACAGGACATAGTTCCTCTTGAAGTTAACAAGCAATACATGAAACACAGGCTCTGTGAGCAAAGTTTTCAGAATCACTGGATTTTAAACAGAAACGACAATTATAGTAGAACAGGTTTTGGTAAGACTTCTCAAAGGCTTTAATATGCTCTTGTCTATGTGAATCTCCAAGAGCAGGTTAAATTTCCTGAAGACCTTTAACCATCGAATTCTGATTTTATGCAGCATCTAGCTTGTGCTTCCTGGCACAAACCTGGCAAAGGCTGGCCTGACACAAAATGAACTACAACAGCCCCAGCTGCATTCTGACCTTGTGTCTCGGCTGCCTTTTACTTCTGAGTCCTTTCATCCTGACCTAAAGGTATAGCATCTCAACTCTTAAAAGGAAATCTCTCTCTTACCCATTTATACATGTTAATGCCAACACACCCTACCCTCTCACTCATCACCTTCCCATTAATTATTTGTTCTGAATCCATCAATCCATTGATTCCTCCACCACCCATCAATCCATGTCCATCTGTATATTCATTCCCATTTAACAGACTGAAAATCAGAAACTCAGAAAGATGAAGTAATTTGCCTCACATAATGTAGCACTTCGATTCAAATCTAAATATATGTTCTTCTCTGGTTGACTAGGAAGTGTGGCAGCCCCCTAGCTCCCCACTACTCCACAGCTCAGATAGGCAGGAAGCCACATCAAGACTGACATCCAAGAGCACCACTGAGTCGTGGAGTAGTAAAAAGAAATCTGGTGAAGGGAAGGGAGCTGGAGTGGATGAGAAATTGTGTTCATCATTCTGGTGTACTGGGGTAATAATCAGACTGTGGACTTTGGAGCAATGAGATTTAAATTAGAACCCATGATCCAAATTTACCAGCAATATGCCCTCACTGAGCCTTAGCTTTCTTCTCAATAGAGTGTGATGCTACCTGTCTTGTGGGAAGGCTACAAGAAGCCATTGAGTTAATGTGTATAAAGGCACTGAAGCTCTTGGCCAAGTATACAGTAACTGGCACCTTACCCCATTTTATCCCCAGTTGATAACCCCAGTGTCTGCATACCACCCGTGGAGTCACCATTTACTGGATGCCCATCATACGTCAAGGGTGTTTTATAGACAAAATCCAGATTTCTTCCCTGGAGGAGACCGGAGCCTCTTTGACCTCCTTCACATCTCTACTTTGCTGGGCAGGGAGGGTTTGGTACATCAAGAGACTTCTTTACAAGCTCTGCAAAATCAGTTAAAATTTCCAAGTGTTTGTGTTTGATGAAAAGATTGTCAGAGAGCAAGTTCATAAACCCTGAGGAAAGGACGACCAAGTTCTAAAAAGTGTACTATCATTACCAATAATATCAACAACAGCAGCAACAACAACCTGACCAAAGCCATGTTATGTGCTTTTTAATGGTATCTTTCCCCAAATTCAGTTTTTGTTTGGTAACCAATACCAAATATGCAGCCTTTCTGAGGCATCCCTATAAGACCCTGCATACGTTGTCCTTTTCTCTCTTGGTTCATTAAAAGAAAAGAAAGAAGAAAAGTACTCCTTATCAAGGACTGTCCTGTGCTGCAAAGGGCACTGGATACAAGGATTGTTCTAGTTGAGGACATGGGGACCAGAAAAGCTTGACTAATTATGTTGCTAATTACTTGAAGCATCTTCCATTTGACAATCTAATTATGCCAGTGTAAGGTGAGATGTCTCAATTACTGAATAAAAAGAAAGGAAAGCCCCCCTCCCCACTACTCTTCCCTTTTCTGTTATTCAGGCTGGATTTTAAAAACTCTCTCTCAGGGCTGATGGGGGTGGGGGACAGGGGAAGAGGGGTGATGAGCATGGGGGAGGGCACTTGTTGGGATGAGCACTGGGTTTTATATGGAAACCAACTTGACAATAAACTATTTAAGAAAAAAACCCTCTCACCTCAGAGGTGATTTACCCAAAAATGAGGCCCCACCCCTTTCTCTTAAGCCATCACAGGCCATGTAAGGTCTGATGAGTAGCCACACCCCACCCCGGCAACCCACAACAGGACTTCTGTAAATAAATGAGGTTTACTCAAAGTAAGTACACCTTTCAGTGACTACAGAACCACTCTGTTGTTCTGGGTTAAGGTTCAATTCTCAGCAGGGTGTGACTTCCTGCGGGATCTTTATGAATGTTCCAGAAGGATCAGAAATGTGAAGACAAACAGTGCATTCTTGTAGTCAGGGTCTGAACACACCTTATTGGAAGTGGACATCAGTTCTGAGATGTCCCGGTTGCTCAGGTTGGTAAGCACAAGATGGGTGCAGGGGTAGGGAGGCCGGCAAAAATCCATAGAGATACAGAAGGATGAGCAAAAGGTTATTGGAATTCTTGCACCAAGCAACTTGTCACATTGATGGTGAAGCAGCCTTGACTCCTCTCTTCAGCCTCTCGGAATTGGTTTCCTAAAGGGTAAAATAACCCATTGGGTGAATAACTTGCTATTCAATGTGTGGTCCATGGACCAGCTACATCAACCTCCCATGGGGGCTTGTTAGAGCTGCAGAAATCCCAGGACTTTACCCAGATTTACTACATTTTAGAAAGCTATCTCTCCCAGGTAATTCATGTACATAGTAAAAGTTTGAGAAACCCTAGAATAGCATATACTTCTGACATACTTCCTTTGATCGTTTCTCAAAAAGACAATATCAAATGAACACATATCCATAGGTCCTTGCTTCCACATACAGTTAACCCTTGAACAACACTGAGCTAGGGATGATGACACCCTCCTGCTGTCAAAAATCAGTGTATACCTTTTGACTCTCTAAAACTTTACTACTATATATATATTTTAAGGTTTATTCATGTATGTATTTTGAGAGGAAGAGAGAGAGTGAGCATGCACAAGTGGGAAGGTAGATAGAGAGAGAATCCCAAGCAGGCTCCACACGGTCAGAGCAGAGCCCAGAACAGAGCTCATATCCATCAACCACGAGATCATGACCTGAGCCAAAATCAAGAGTCAGGGGCTTAACTGACTGTGCCACTCAGCACCCTCCTCCAAAACTTAATAGCTGACTACTGACCAGAAGCCTTACTGATAGCATAATAGTTGATTAACTAATATTTTATATATGTATTTTATACTATATTGTTAAAATAAATTAAGCTAGACAAAAGAAAACATTATTTTCTTAATGTTTGTTTATTTTTGAAAGAGAGACAGAGACAGAATCTGAAGTAGGCTCTAGGCTCTGACCTGTTAGCACAGAGCCCAACTTGGAACCCATGAACTATGAGATCATGACATGAGCCAAAGTTTAACTCACTGAGCCATCCAGGTACCCCAGAAAGAAAAAAAAAAAAATAATGACAAGAAAACACATTTGCCATACTCTGCTGTATTTATGGAAAAAAATTCTCATATAAGTGGACCTGAGTAGCTCAAGGGTTATCTGTATCTCCAAAAAGACCCTGACAGACTAAATCACTGACAAATATGTCATCTCTGATTGGTACTAGCTACCTAGACTGTTGTGTAGATAAATGATCATTAGGCAGGATTCAGGCCCAGCAAGAAAGAGTTCTGTGATCACTTAGTAATGTCTGCCATAGGCCCAGGCTGGGAATGGCAGGTGTACTCAATTATATTTTAACGAGTTCACATCTTAAAAGAGGACTTGAGGTTTGGGTGTTTATGAGTAAAAACCATGGGAATTGACTGATCTGGATTCTATTCTTGATTTCAGACCTCAGATGGAGATGCTGAACTCAAATCACAAAAGGACCTTATTACCCTGCTGTTCTTTAATCCCATTCATCTATGATCATATGTATGGAGTTCCATCACACGTGCTCATGTTCTCATGAAAACAGATTTCATTCCTATGTCAGACAAACATAGCTTCCCTTAAAACCAGAGCCCTTCTCTTAAATAATCACCTGGTGGTGCCTGTGGGGGTGGGAGGAAGAGAGCTGCCAAGCACGCTGGTCTGAAGCAGAGCCTCAGCCCGCCACCTCTGCTAGGCATCTGTTTCCAATGAAGCTAAGGAAATGCCTAACCCCACTCCTGCATTCTCTCATCGTGCCCTGGTCTCGCCTCCGCACCGGCCTCTCCCCTGTGTGGCCTCTGAGCCAAGCCCCAAATCCCCATGGGCTCTCAGGGGCCAGGAAGCAGAACAAGCCCTCGCTCCCTGACTCCTCTGGTAGTGGAGGAGAGGCTGTGCTAAAGGTCCCTAAGGTGAACACCCACCCTTGGGGCGTGTCTGAGGTCCACTGGAGATGAGCCAGACCTCTCAACCTGGCTGTGTGTCAGGGCAAGAGGTTTTGTTTTGTTTTGTTTTTTAAATATTTTTAAAATATTTATTTTTGAGAGAGACAGAGAGACAGTGTGAGCAGGGGAGGGGCAGAGAGAGGGGGAAACGCAGAATCTGAAACAGGCTCCAGGCTCCGAGCTGTCAGCACAGAGCCCGATGAGGGGCCCGAACCCACAAACCGCAAGATCATGACCTGAGCCGAAGTCGGATGGCTAACCGAGTGAGGCACCCAGGCATCCCAGGGCAAGAGTTTTAAATTGAGCTCAGCGATGTGGCTTTTCTAGAGATACCTGCCCACATGTATCCGGAAATGACATGCACTTTCCAACGCTGCAAATAGGAGGTGAAAGTGCACCTAGGTCATAGGAAAAATACATTGGTTTTCAACTGGGGGCAATTTTGCTCCACTCGGGGCATTTGGCAATGTCTGGAGACATTCTGGTTGTCATAAGGAGAGAGGGTAGCGTTACTGTCCAGGGAGGCTGGTAAACAGCCTGTAATGCACAGAAAGCCTGCCACCGACAAAGAAATTACCCAGCACAAAATGTTAATAGGTTGAAAAATCTTGCTTGGGGACGACCAAGCCTCTGGTTCATAGATGGCATAAGTGCGAGCCACAGAGGAGTGCAGACTTGCTCCCGATGCCACAGGGAGCTAGTAGTGGAGCTAAAACAAGGGCTCTGGTCCCATTATCTGCCCAGCTGCAAACTCAGGGAACCTAGAGAATGAAGAAGAAAACTGGCGCTGAGGATAGGCCCTGCCCAGACTTGTAGACAAGAAAGAAGAGAAAGTATGGTTATGGGAATGATGAGCCTTAACATACAATCACCACACCCAACAGCCAAACCTGTCTCAGTGGCTTTCCTGGGCTCATTCAGATTACCCACTCCTTCCTCCTTATTGGGAATTAAAAAAGAACAGAAACAAGGAATAAGTGTGGTGGAAGGGAGCCAAGGAAATTACACCTAACCTATGCACACTGTGGGCCACAAAAATACCCAAACAATAGGTAATTTGTTGTTTTAGTTATTTGCAGAGGACTTCCCCAATTTTTCCCTCTAGAAAGTGGCTTGTAGGACACTGTTTTGAGGTATATCCAGGTAAATCACTAGTCTCAGGGGGTAAGTGCCACTATCTTTCTGTGCCTCCAATGCACAATCCCCATCATGAATCAGATAAGTAGAGAGCCGTCCCATACCCATGATCCTGATTCAATACTGAAGTCTGAGTCAGACGGTGTCAGACCAACTTCTTGGTTGTCTTGCTTCACAGTTATTCTAATTACCCCCCTGTTGTGAGAGCAGAGCCTTAAGAAGGAGTAGAAGCAGATGGGAGCACTGACATGAGCCCCCATCCCATGAACTCCATCTGGTTAAGACTCTCCATTGTCAGTCTGTCCAACCCAACCAACTATCCCATGTCATCCAAAGGTATCTATTTATTACAACTGCCCTCAGCCTTACAAACAGATGTGCTTAGAATGTCCATTTTCAAATGGCCCAAAGTGATGTCAAAGTTGGAGTTCATTCTGGAAGTGCTTTCTGAAACCTGTAGACCCAAAGTCTCTCTAACGGCTCTGCCAGCTGGCCCCCACTAATTGTCATGGCAGCAGCATATCTGGAAATCAGCCCCATTTTTTAAATCAACATATTTTCTGATTTTAAAAGTAATCTACATACATTACAGCATACATGCACAAAACAAAGTGTCACTTTACATAGCCCCACCAAGAAATAACCAGTGTTAAGTAGTGTGCATACCCTTCTACATTTTTTCAAACGTGTGTGCCTGCATCTAAACCTACCACTATATTGCACATACAAGCACAAATATTTAAATTTAATATCATTGCCTGCGGAATTTCATCACCTGCTATTTTATCAAATTATATGACTTAAGTTTCTTTTTCTGCCATTAAGTCATTTTCTACATCATCACTGCATAGCATTCTATCATATTATACTCTAGCATAATTGATTGAATCGATACTTTATAATTAGGTGGTATTTTTCTCCTGTTGCTACTTCAAATAATGCTGTAATGAACATACAATACATGTTTGAGAGCATCTATGGCTTCCTAGGGTGTATTCCTTTAAAAGAAAGTGTTGGGGACAAGGGCCATGTACCATTTTTATGACTTTTGAGACATAGCTTTAAATTGACAGGTCATACTTTTGAATATATTGGAAACTTCTGTTTCAAACATGCAGGTACATAAACTCCCATGTTGGAACAATGAGTGGAATAAGGCCAAGATTTGGGAAGTTAGGGGGCACCTGGGTGGCTCAGTCAGTTGAGTGTCTGACTCTTGATTTTGGCTCAGGTCATGATCTCAGGCAGGGCTGTGACTCTCCTGCATTGGGCTCCACACTGAGCATACAGCCTGCTTAAGACTCTCTCTTTCTCTCTGTCTTCCCCCTCCCCCATTCATGTGCATGCATCTCTCTCTCTCTCAAATAAGAAATTGAAAAAAAAAAAGATTTAACTAATTAAGATCTAATTCTAGTCCTGAAGACTTATAGTGGTTCTATACCTGCAATTCAGTAATTGGCCACTAAAGGACACTCTTTGGCTTTGGAGGATGACCGTGAGACTTGCAAGATCACAGAGGTATCCAATACTATAAATCCATCAATGTTATAACATATATTATTCACAATTCTTTCTCCCATCAGATTTGTAATCCTAAATGGTAGGTACCACATATCTTTAATCTCAGAAACCCCCAACATAAGCAAAGTGTTTGTTTACCACAGAGTATACTGTATGTTATGGGTTCTTAAGCTGCCGTCAACATCTAAATGCCTCCATAAAATTTAGATAGCAAGGGTGCCACTGAGGTCCCCATGAGAGATTTTGCTTAATCAAAAAGGAGACGCCATCTCTAGCATGGACCTTAGTGTCAGTTGAGGAAGAAGTACATTTTTCCATTCTCCCAGACAGAGAAATATGTTTAAATGAAGATATTTCTGGAAAAGTATGATAATTTAAAATATAGAAAAAATAAGAAAATAAAAAGAAGGTAGCTTGTGGTATCTTAGGGTAACCAGCCAAACGATGACATTTCTTTCCTGGTTTCTAGTACGTATTTCTGGGAACAGATTAGGCTGCAAATGGAAATAAGAGTGTATATCATTCCAGGTCCTACAAAACAGACGGTGAGAGGCAAGTTGGTTCATTTCAAAAACACAGGGTCTGACTTTGAACTACTTTGTGGTGAATGAACCAACCTTCCTTGCCATGCCTGGCTAAGGCTTCTGTCTACACTGAGTGCCAAGGACATTTAAATGTGTGATATTTGATTTGCTGGGTGCAAAGCTCAGATGGGGCCTGGAAAACCCATCTGTACTCTCATAGCTTTTCAAAGGGAAACAAGGTTATTAGCATTTATGTAGGCTTTAATATCATGGATCAGTCACAGAGAGCGTGAGAATCCATCACGTCACTGGGTGACAGAACAGTGGAGAGTATAGTGAATCCTAGCCAGGACTAGAGGACACATTAGGATCATATTCTTTAAGAATGAGAAAGTAAGGGGCGCCTGGGTGGCTCAGTCGGTTGAGTGTCCGACTTCAGCTCAGGTCATGATCTCGTGGTTTGTGGGTTCGTGCCCCGCATCAGGCTCTGTGCTGACAGCTAGCTCAGCGCCTGGAGCCTGTTTCGGAGTCTGTGATGCCCTCTCTCTCTGACCCTCCCCTATTCACACTGTCTCTATTTCTCTCTCAAAAATAAATAAAACTTAAAAAAAAAAAAAAGAATGATAAAGTAAGCCCCATAGAAGGAAAGTGACTCACCTGAGATCACCCAGAGAGTTGGACACTTAGCCAAAGCAAACAAAAACACAGAACTACCTGGTCTATTAACTTCCAGGTTAACGCTCTGACTCTCTTCTCATTTCTGTTTTAGTTTTTTGTCGCCTTGTCTGTTTCATTTCATGGAAACATCAAAACTGGTGATAAAGCATCCATGCCGGACTAAGCATTATTCTCTTCAGGCAGAGTGACATAACAAGGGGGTATCAAAAGACCAATGCTATTTGAGATCTAGGGGACAGTATTCCAAATGGTGGAATGTCATAATAGCAAAGGAAATTCTTTTTTTTTTAACATCTTAAAACGTTTTATAATGTTTATTTATTTTTGAGAAAGAGACAGAGCATGAGCGGAGGAGGGGCAGAGAGTGAGGAAGACACAGAATCCAAAGCAGACTCCAGGCTCTGAGCTGTCAGCACAGAGCCTGATGCAGGGCTTGAACCCACAAACTGCTAGATCATGACCTGAGCTGGTCAGACATTAAACCAACTGAGCCACCCAGGCGCCCTACAAAGGATACTCTTTAGGTCAAGAAGACAAGGAATTAAAACTCTATGTAGGATTTTAATTAAGGGTGTCTCCAAACCTCCTCTCCTCAGGCCACTCTTATTTAGGCCTTCACATATTTTACATGTATGACTTCAATAGACCACTATCTTGGGGTCCAAACAGAAAAACAGAAACCACAGAAGGTATCTGAACAAGAGGAACTAAAAGTAGGAATTTGGTTATACCAGGGTTGGAAGGGCTGAGAATCTAAACAGGTGAGGGAGAAATTCACAGGAGCAGGGTCAAAGGGAGGAGCTGACCTCAGTCCAGAGTCTGGAATCACATGGGGGAAGCTGAAATCATGGGAGGCCTATTTAGAAAAAAGAGAAGGAGAGAGAGAGGAACAGAGGGAGATTGAGGGAGAGAGGGAAAGGAGGAGGAAGAAGGACAGGAAGAAAGAAACAGAGTATCCCGGCTTTCTTCTGAAGCTAGGGAACAGGAAGAAGAAGACCGGGAAGGTAGGGGTTAGTACCAACAGACCCGAGCCTGATTTCAACTTCTAAATTATTTCACCGCCTCTCATCTCTCTCTTGCAGAATCTGTCCACCACAACACACCCGAGTGATTGAACACTCAAGCCCTGCTTTAAATCCTTCTGTGGCTTCTACTGCATTTTGGGAAATGATCCTCACCTCCAGCCCAGCAGACAAGGGTCATCTCCCCCGGATGCCTTTAATCAAAGCAGACCAAAGCTACTGAAGTCTTCACTCTGCAAAGGCGGGTATGTCAGGCTGCAGGAAGGAGGTGGCAGGTCGTGAGCCACATCAGCCTGAAGTATGACAGAGGAGGCCGTTCTAGAAGACGATCATGGGCAGAGAGGAAGAGCACACGAGGTTGGGGCTGGACTTCAAACCACAGTCCCCGGGTTCTGGCACCCTTCATTGAGAAAGTGGATGAGTAAGAGAAAAATTCTTTCTTCACATCTCCCATGTAAATGTACACAGCACCTCTCACATTCCAGGCCTGTAATAGATACAGTACAAGGACAAAGCTAAAAGTACAACTTGGGTCAAAGAACTAAGCCTTGAGTGCCATACCCAGGAGCCTGGACATTCTGCAGGGGGAGGTGACATAAGCCCTGCTGTGGGATGGAAAGCCGGCTCTCCCCCAACCTTGAAGCTTGGTCCGCAGGGGAGACAAGAAGGACCTTGTGGTACCCGCTGCTGCCCCCTGCCCAGCCTGATGGAGCAGGGCCTCTACCAGTCCTGATCCAAACCCCGTACCCCCTGTACTGCTCTCTCGAGGCTGAGAAGTCAATAAATTCATTTTCTCCCAGAAAGAGTGTGTCTTCAGGAAGGCCCTGGGGAATATGTCTGCAAAGTTTAATTTCTGTTGAAGGATCGGCAAAGAATATGGAAGGAGGGGGAGCGTGAAGAGGTGCTGAAGGAGCAGACATCTGTTTGCTGGGAACTTAACTTGCACGGGGACTTTCTAGGTGCATAATCTCATTCGATGCTTGCAACAGCCTTCTGAGGTGGAGGATGCTGAGGGCTGACTGGAACCTGGAAGGGATCGGGGACACCCTGTGATCTCCGATATTTGATTCGTTCAACAAATAATCAAGTGACTCGGGGTGCTGGGCATCGACCGAGGTGCTAGGGACCCAGCAGTGCACATGACATCATCCCTTACCTCAAAGATTTTTCCGTCTCGCATTAGAAACAGGCATATTGACAGGCCTTTAGAGCCCTTTTTCCAGTGCATTAACCTCCATTCACGTTTCTGCCTGATCACCTCCAGGAACCAAGAAACTTTACCTCTCAAGAAACCAATCAAACATCCTTAAACATAAAATAACTATTTCTTTTCCATTTTCATTATGTCTTAAAAATCCAGATGCATCTTACAATTGATATAGGAATTAATGTAGCTGATTTTTTCCTTAACAGAAAAAACAAAGAATACAACGTTATTCAATCAATGATGTGGGTCGATAGAGTCTTCAATCTAGGTAAGCATGGAAAATGTTTATAACTGAGACACGAATACCTCCCATTTGGGAGGCACTATGTAAAGTGTTTGGGGTGGGGGAAGTTCTGGGGGATAAACTTTACAACCCCTCTTTCTGATGGTGTATTAATGCATGACTGTTTCATAAACATGATCTTAAACACTGTCCCATGTGAGTTAATTAAGATCATCATGAAAAACAAGCAAAAAAGAAATCTGCTCCTTTAATGTTATTTAATATGAACATGTAACACTTGGAGGAGGAAGAGTGTAGATCAATCCAGACTCAAGTCTCTGACCAAAGGCTCAGTAAAGATGGGAATGTGGACACACATGAGGAATTGCGTCTATGGCATATTCAACAAGAGAACAACAGAGACCATCACAAAATACTCTGTTTTTCCTTTTTCATTTGTTAAGCCACAATCCCACCTGAAAACATTTCAACTTCTTCCTTTGTGAAACCAAAATTCAGATCCGTGTAACTTACGCAAATTCCCCTAACTTCTTAGTCTGAAGACCGAGAACAATATCCAGGTTTAAAAAAGATGCAGAATGCCTTCCAACTTCCCTCTGAGATAGTTCTAAATTAAGTGCAGTGGAAGGAAATTTAGATGAAACATCTTGGGTGCTTTTGCAGAAAGGTTAACCACAAGGCTGGGTGCATGACTGGAAACGACGTGGCTTCAGAAACACACCAGGTAGGTCCATCAGAAGGTAGAAAAACCACCAGGCCAGGGGAACGGGGGAGACCTGACCTGAGTAAGCTTGCGACAGGCCTCCATCTCTCCTCTTCTAAATGAGACAAGAAGGAATGTGATTTGAAAAAAAAAAAAAATCTCAGCCCTGGGGATCTCCAGGGGACATTTGTTTTGATGAGATTTCAGGCCTGATTTTCAAGAATAAGGAGGTGCTAAGTATTTGTAAAAGCACCTAAAATAGCATGACCTCTGGCCCTTAGGAGATTTATCTTTTATTTATACAGAGTATTTTTAAAAATATGTTATTATAACAAAGTAGTAACTGAGAGGCTTCCTGTAAAAGGCAACACAATGTTTCCAGAGCCTACATCTGAAGCAAATAGTGCGTGATATTATCACAAAAATGAGAAGGATAGGTAGAAAATTTCAGTCAGTCACTTCAGTACACATTTAATTTGGCACTGCTGGGCCACAGGGAAGGAGAACCTGAACACAAGCCATTGTCATCGAGGAGCCAGCCGTCCGGAGAAGGAAGCTGACTTGTAAACATGCAGAGCTCAGCTTTGAGTGACACGAGGTGGGGAAAAGGAACCATGACACAGCGGAAGGATGAGTAGCTGCCTCCCTGGTGGGATCAATTAAGGCTTTCCCGAGAAGGTGGCTGGTGTTTGGGCTAGAGAAAAAAAATGCATCCTCTTAACCTCCCATCGGTACTAACATATTAGCTATTTATAGCTGCATAACAAATTACCATGAAATTGAGTGGCATAAAATAAAAATAAACATTTATTATCTCACATATTTTCCAAGAGGCAGGGATCTGGTGCCGCTTCACTGATGGATTCTGGTGCGCGAAGTTTGAGGACGTTAGATTTGGGATTGGGCCAGGGTGCAGCTCTCCACAGGCTTGTCTGAGACCTCAGATCTGCTTCCAAGGTGGCGTGCTCGCAAGGTTGGTGCTGGGTGCTGGTGGGAGGCCTCAGTTCCTCATCTTGCAGGCCTCTCCATAAGGCTGCCTGAGTGTCCTCCAGCAGGGTGCTAGCTTCCCCAGAGCTAGGGAGCCAAGAAGGAGCTAGGCCTCCTCAAAAGGTATTGTCTATGATATCCATAATATTCTGTTGACCACACAGGTTGGCCCTATTCCTTGTGAGAGGGAACTATGCAAGGGCCTGGTTACCAGAGGTAAGAATGATTAGAAGCCATCTTGGAGCCTGGCTACCACCACTAACCATGATGCCAGTTTGTGGTTATATTCAGTCTATAATGATCGGGGATGGGAGTAATGGAGAAATTTGGGTTTTTTGTTTTTGGGGAGTTTTTTTTAGTTTATTTTTGAGAGAGAGAGAGAGCATGAGCAGGGTAGGGGCAGAGAGAGAGGGAGACACGGAATCTGAAGCAGGCTCCAGGTTGCAAGCTGTCAGCAGAGAGGCCGAAGCGGGACTCAAACCCACCAAGTGTGAGATTATGACCTGAGCTGAAGTGGGACCAACCGACTGAGTCACCCAGGTGCCCTAGTAACATGAGAAGTTTGTCCAGTGATCAGTTAACATCAGACTTTCAGATCAAATAAGCCTTGGTTCAAATCTGGGCCCCATCATTTACTGGCTATATGGCTTCTCTGATGTTTGGGAGATAAAAGGATCTGGTAAAGCCATATTAGAGAGATGGAAGCCATAGGCTGGAATGAGCCCAACCACACCCAGCTGTCAGGGATCACTTCCCTGTGGACTGTCATGTGAGGAAGAAGTAAATTCTCCTGTACTTAAGACACTGTGTTTTTTCTTTGTCATAAGAGCTTCACCCATACCTTAATGTATTCGTTGCTACAAAAAGTTTAACCTCTGAATCTAATTTTCTTCATCTGTGAAGTGGGAATAGAAAAAACAAACCTCACATTTTTCTTGTGAAGAAAAATAAAATAAGGCATGAAAGAGTTTGTCCAGTGTCTGGTCCAGAATCCACACACTCGTCATTGTCACACTTCTGTTTGAATTTGTGATCCGTGTCAACACACTGATTCAGCAACTGTGTGTCTCCATCCACAACAGTGTCTCCCAGGGAATTGAGAACCATTTTCTTTGGAGACTCCTTTAATGGTAACTCAGTGGGATTTAAACAAACAAGGCAATGGCTTCACAGAAAGATTATTCAGCGACTGGTTTGGGGCCAAGATCTGCCATGAACATCTTGTTCTCTCTCGTCCTCCATTCCCAACTCTGGAAAATAAAAGGGAGAGAAGGAAGAAAAGAAAGAGAGGCAGGGAGGGAGGGAAGATACAAGATCAATAGTTCTTGAATCCCAAGTGTTCCAGAAAGCAACCACAGGAGCTCTGCTATTTCCTGTGTTACGTATTTAGTTCTGCATAGCATTTTGCTGAGGAAAGTGTTTTACTCTACAAATAAGTTTGCAAACCACAGATGGACGAGATGATCTACAAGGCACTGTCGGGCTCTACGAATCTTTCCTAATCCAGTAGCAGGCACTTCTCCAGCAATAACTCCTGCTTTGAATCAAAGAATCCCCCTACTTCTTATACTCGTAGGGGCATGCTGTTTGTCCCAAATGAAATTAACAGAAGATAGTCGGTATTTGACACGAGTCCACCGATGGCTTCCTGAGCCAGCTGAATGTAGGCAACACAGCTAGTCTGAGCCACGCCATCTAGTGAACAAACCGGGCAGCAAAGCCTCCTCTACCTCTTATAAGTTCAAGATGGGCTGAGAAGCCTCCTTCTAGATGCAGTGGCAGCTTAAATAAAGAATTAAAATGAGGAAGTGAATTAGAATGCTGAAATGTCATCTCCATCCAATGCCCTGGGCCTGAAATGATCAAAACTGTCATTTTATTTTTCTCCTCTCTTAAAATGACTAGTTTTAATTTAATTTCTCTTACTAAAGTTTCTCTGGCCAACTCATCAAATTTTCTATCAGAATTACCCATTTGTATGCATGGGCTGACAAGATGGGTCACATCCAAATGAAAAGTAAAAACTAAATAAAATAAAATAAAATAATAAAATAAAACAAAATAAAATAAAACCTCCCTCCACCCATACAATAGATAGAAGAGAGGGAGGTGGATATGATGTACCATGAGTCCTGCCACATGTTGGCTAAATCCTTGGTTTCCCTCTTGATGGTGAGTGTCTCATAGCCACGGTCTCAAGCCATGTCCAGTTTTTCTTGCAGAGGCTTTTCCTTGGAGGACCGGGGTCTGATGCCAACACTTCTGTGTCCCATGGACCTTCCTCTGCAGGTGAATCTGCCTTATGAATGAACAAGTAGGGCAGTTCTGGATGCATCTGGAAGTCCCAGAACGCATAATAAAAAAGAAGTATGGTATTAAAATAGAGTTGAACATGATGATGTCCTTTCAGAAATAACAAGATATACATAGTCAGTTCAATTAAATACATTTGTTTATTGTAAGGCACTTTGCTTGAGGCAGGGGTGGGAGTAGTGAACACAAGGTGGTCAGGGATCAGTGAAAGAAGTCTAGGCTTCAAGGTCAAGTCTTGGGTATTTAGAGATTTCTAGGCATATAATCAGTAGATGATCTTGTCCAATAACGACTTCTCTAAGCTCCCATTTCTTTATCTGTAAAACAGAACTTATAACAGTCTCCTTCTCTGAATTCTTTCTGGAATGGTGTGAGGTCTAAGAATGAAGTGACTGAGGTGTGGGACCTCGTCCATGGTAATCCTGTAATAAAACACTGGTCACCTTGCCCCTGGAGTTGACAGTCCCCACCCTGTGAAATCGTCCCCAGTGTGGCGGCTCACTGGGCATGCTGAGAAGTCAGGAAAGAGCCAAGGAAAATGTTGGGGAGAAGCAAGGAACTGGTGGGTCCCAGCTATGGTGATGTCTGCACCCATGTTACAGTAACATAAAACATTGACTCATGCTGCGCCCTGATATTGGAAGCTGTCACCCAATGCCTGGACATGCAGACACTCAATAAATGCTTTTAGAGTTCACTAGAAATTGCTGTTATTTGTAAACTGGATCTTTGCATAAAGCTTTAGATTTATTAAGTGCTCCAATTCAATCATAAAACATATATTTTGCATTTAATTTGTACAGGCATTGGGCAAGGACCGTGAGCAACAGAGATGAACCAGGGCCCCTGACCTCAAAAGGCCCACAGTCAGGTGGAGAAAACATGTCACAAAACAGGAGTCCTCTTCCAATGGGCTTAATACCATATTTGCAGTGAGAAGAGAGCAAAGATGGAAATAATCGTACCTAAATCCACTGAGAAGGCTTTCCAGGGAGCATGTACTTTGAAGAGCTGATGGAGCAAGAGACTTGAGGGCACATGAGGAAGCTCTTGCAGCCAGAGGGAACAGAGCATGCAAAGGGATTAAGAACCTGTCCGGTACCCTTGGGGAAGAGCCACAGAATCAGGGGGACTGGAATCAACAATGCAAGAAGTTTCTGGTAACGAAGATGAGAAAGTTCGCTGAGTCAGGAGCTGAAGGAAGGCCCTCAGGAGGAGAGCCCAGGTGACCTGGTGCCTATCACGGCTCCCAAATGGTGAAGTGGTCTGTTCTGACTGCAGGTTTGGTTTCTATTACCTGCCACATATACTGTCTCCAACAACTGTATGGCCAGGTGCCCAGCAGTGACTCAGTAAATGGCCAGGGTGGCCAAGTGAATAGAGTCCATAAAATAAGTGATAGGAAATCTTTGTTAGATGATTTGCACAAACTTACACAAATACGTTGTTGTGCTTTGGTTGAGCAGATGCTAGGAAACATGCAAAACAAAAATAAGCGTTCCTGGGGCATTTTCTCATCATGTACAAAAAGAATCACCTGAAAGCTTATTTTCAGAGAAACCAAGTGTGGGACCCAGGGCTCTGAATTTCTGGGTCTTAGAGAATCAGGAGAAGGTTGAGGACTTTTAGCTCTCTCCCCGATGCCTGCGGGCCACAGGCTCCTGGGCTCCATCCCCAGTGATGGATGGAGAGGTCACCCTTCATGGACAGCACACAGACATCCGTCCCCAGGCAATAGACAGAGCTGCTTCCTGGATTCTGTCCATTCTCTACCATGTTAGGAAATTCATCTTGAGAAAGCACATTCCTTCTGAGTTCACCCCATGATTAGCATTCTGTACCAAAAAAAAGAAGAAGAAAAAAAATAACCTCGAAGATGAAATTTCTTCTTGTGCCTCTGCCCAACACAACTCCAGTTGGTTTTCATTTATTTCAATGTGAACTTTGGAATCCGAGCCCGAAGCTTTCCCAGTTAATTCCCGCCACCTGGGGTATATTATGGGGGGGAGGTGGAGGGGTAGGGGCTCTGGCTTGTCCCCTGCTCCCACCTCTTTCTCCACATTGTAAAAACAGATTGTTAAAAAGGTGGCCTCCATGTGCACAGAGTGAGAGGGGAAGAGAGTGAGCCCTTTCTACTGTGCACTGTTAAGCAAACGGCTTGGGGGCCATGACCACCTTCAGCCAGGAATTGCAATCCCGAGGGCCAGGCAGGGCGATGGGTCCCTGAAACAACCCTCTCTGTTTGGATCACTTTTTGGGGCAAGTCTAATCAAGATGGGATGTGTGACTCCAAACCAGCTGGGAAGCATTACAGGTCAAAAGTTTAAATCAAGTTAAGAACCGTTGGAATGTGCAAGCCCTGCCATTTCTAATCTCTGCCTCTTCCTCTAATCTGCACAATTGTGGACAAAATGTCTTGGCCTGGCTGGTGTTGACACATAGGCTCAGGAAGGTACATTCGTGAAGGCAGGGCTGCAGAGGCTGTCGGAGAGGTAGCTTATGTCCTTGCGGACTGAGGAAGGGGCCGGCCCCAGGTGTGAATGTAAACAAGGGGCATGTAGAGTCAAAACACTGATGCTGAAAAGATCATTGCAAATCACTCAAACGTTATTTATTACAAGTGTGAAAATAGGCCCAGAGAGGTTAATGTCCAGCTCAAAATCACACAGCACTTTGTAGCTATGCACTGGAAGGGTAAACATAGTTAGATCATGCTACACCCCTGCTCCAAACCCAGTGCTTCTGCTTGCCATTGAGATGAAATGAAATTTCTCTGGTCTGTGAGGATTGGGGTGATCTGGCTCTTCCCTGCTGCTCTGTTTGCTGGGACCACACCCCACGTTTTCCACCATCCTCCTAGCATATTAGTTTCTTCTTGGTTCCATAGATTCATGAAATCCTTTCCCACTTCGGAGTTTGGGGACTTGCTATTTCTTCTTTCTAGAGGATGAGCCCTCTATTTCTCTCTCAACTGGTAGGTGAAACCCCACTTTCTTAGCAAGGCCTCCGTGAGGAAACCTGTCCAGAGTCACCCCGCTAGAAGTCCTCAGCTGGCTCATGTCCTTCCTGGTACCTGATGCCCCATGACCTTCCCTGTTTGTTACTCAATGACGATTAGCCACTTGTTTGAGTATCAGTAGTTGAAGGTAGACACCTTGTCTCTCGTGCTGTTATATCCTGGAGTCCAACACATGACAGATGTCCAATGTGCATTTGATTAACAGATTAATCAATCAGCCAGCTAGACAATCCAGCAATTCACAGACAGGCTCTCACTGTCTCCTCAGTGATTAAGTATTGAGATGTGCGGAGATTAAAGATGGTCACAGGTGGTGTTGAAGAGCAACATGGTCTATGTCCATCTCCTTGATTCCAGGTGGATTCTGTGACTGGTCAATAGAAGAATGTCAGCAGTGGCCTGTGTCACTTTCCAAGCTTTAAGACACTGGCAGTTTCTTTCTTTCTTTTCTTTTTTTAAATTTATTTATACATTTTGAGAGAGAGAGAGTGCACAATGGAGGAGGGGCAGAAAGAGAGGGAGAAAGAGAATCCCAAGCAAGCTCTGTACTGTCAGTGCAGATCCCAATACAGGGCTCAAACTCATGAACTGAGAGATCATCACCTGGGCTGCAGTTGGATACTTAACCAACTGAGCCACCCAGAAGCCCCAAAGGCAGCTTCTATTTTAAAGTGCCGTGGGTACCCCTGAGCTGCCATGTAAGTAGTCCAGGTACCCTGAGATGGCCACCATCCTGGAGAGGCCACTGCTCCAGTTAATAGTCCCAGCTACACCCACCCTCCCAGCCATCTCCGACTGGAGGCATCAAGTAACTGAATGAAGTCATTTCAGACACCCTCCCCCTCCCCCAAACAAGCCCAGCCACCAGGTGAATACCACCAAGTGACCTTAGCCAGTGCCATAAGGAACAGAAGAAACAACCGGCCATGCCCAGCCCTGCCTGAATTTCCGACTGCAATTAAGATGGGTGTGGCTTTTAGCTGCTAAATTTCCTTGTGGTTTGTTATGCAACAATAGGTAACTGCGGTGAAACTCTGTAGCCAGATGGCTTGGGTTCAAATCTTAACCCCACCAATTGTGAGCTAGCTGGCTGACTTTCTGCATGTGGATTTTCCTGAAGGATCAGTAGCTAAATTATCTGCAAAAGGGACATGGTGGGATCGCCCACCAAAAGGGGGCATGGTGGGGGATTATGTGAAATCCATGTCAACCAAACAACCAAAGGGTTGTTAGGGAATTATGTGAAATCCATGTCAAGTACTTCTAACAGCGCCTGGCTAGGAACACCAAATGATCCATAGGCCTTTAGTTAATACTGTTTGCATCCTCTTGGACACACCCTTCCAACAAGGTAGAGCTCCTCTTTCCTATAGGAGGCAGGAGAAAAGAGATTCCAGGTATTTAAAGTGTACCACTCCCTTGCCATTAATTCATCCGTCTGTCCTATCACGAAAGGGAAAAGTCCAAACTCATTACAATTTGCAAAGCTCTCACCCTGCTTATATCTGGTTCAGTGTCTCCATCCCCTCTCCTCTCAAACCCTGTTTTCAGACAGCCCTATACACATGCCTGCACCACTCCCAAAAGTAACAGGAAGGAAATGGATAAACATTCCCACAGTGAATTCTTCTGAGTAGGGAGATTTCAGGCATTATTTTTTCCTTCCTTGTGATTCCTTTTGTATTTTCTAAATCTACAGCAAACACTGTATTTTCATATAATGTAGTCAACATCACCAAAAACAGGAAGTGACACTTCCTTCTACTTGAAGATTAAGACACTATTTTATTTCTCTGTCTTCCTCGTGGGATATGCCTGAATATCTCTTATGTGATTGAATGAATGAATGCATGAATGAGCTCAAAGTAGTGCAAGGTTCATTGTGTATATATTTAGGTGGAGTAGTCTACACTTATATACTAAATATATTTGCAAGAATATAAAGTTGGAAAGTTCTCTTTTTTTCATTTGGGTGTTTTTTTTTTCAAAGATACTCATGGTGAAGGCTTTTTTTTTTTTTTTAATGAAGAAACCCTTTTTGAAGTGACTAATCGTTCTGTAATTTATTCTTTTTAAGGCCAGCATGCCAGAGTTTCTTAAAATGAGTTTCTTCTTCTGTATCTATGTTTATCAACTAATGACAGGCTCTTAAACATTCATTTAGCAATGAGAAATTTCCAAGACAGCGTGCTATATTCTAGTTAGAAGAATTCAGCTTAGCCAAATATATATAAATTGCTCGCACGCCAAAGGGAGAGGACATCTCTGGGAACACTGAACTACGGAGTACAGATTTGTAGCCACAAACATTTCTTCTCTTGGGACCGCCAGTGAGTTGACTCCCTGTGGCAACAGCCACAGGCAGGCAGGGCGGATCAGCACCCATTTTTCCAGAAATCCCTCTCTCCCTCCGTATTACTTTCAGATAGCTAACTGGCCAGATTCAAAGGCGTTCTGTTTCCAATTCTTTCACAAATTTTCTAAATAGGTTACTAGTACATGTGCTGGTTTTTTGCGCTGTCTTCGATTTACCAGCTCAGTATAACCCAAATCAGGCCAGTCTGTGTGAGATGAATTCAATGAACGTGGAAATTGCCTCCAAGTCCCTTCTGCCTCCAATGCACACACAGCCTCTCCCAGAGCTCCTGTTTTGGATTCCTCTTGCATTAGTAACCAAAGCCAGCTTCTCCCAGCATGATAACACAGCCACCTGCCCCCTTCCCGAGCCTGTATGATCTCAGGAGATTTTTCGAATCTTTAAGTCAACCCAACAGGCTTCTTTTCTGGTCATTTCTCATCACTTAGAGCTATAAATATTAATCACAAGCCTCATATTTTAAAACCTCTTTGAGCATATTAACTATTTAGCCACATAAATCAATCCTCAACTAATCTTAGTGGTCCTTCATACTTTCCCAAGTTCCAAAACTTTCTATTTTAGCTGTTGCTCTTCACTGCTTTGGCCACCACAGTTATTTCATACTTTTTCAATCTACCATGCCCTACTTTTGATAAAACGGAAGAGAAAGGGAAGGAGGGAGGGAGGGAGGGAGACAGAGAGGAAGAAATGGGAGACGAAGGAGAAAGGAGAGTGGACAAAAAGAAGTGAACCAGTGAGAGACATAACCCCCCCCTCCTCCCTGGGTCTGCGGGTCAGGGACTTGCTTCTGATTCTCCAAGCAGTCTGAGGCACTCCAAGCAAGCCGCTTAACCTCTCTGGGCTTGGCTTGGTTTAGAAGGAATCTCTAGCATCCTCCCACTGCAGACCCTATCCCCCTACAGTAAAATCCAGAGTTTTGTCTCTTCATAGCAGGACTTCTTTCTAAAGGGATCCCCAGGTAGTACAGAGGTTGCTTTGTACCTTTTTCTAAGTGCTCACCAGAGCAGGTCAAGGACTGCCAGATGACTGATCAAGATGGGTGCCCAGTCCTTGCCTCAAGATTCACTAGTGGATACTGGCTCTGCGGGTGTAGTCTCTGCAGTGTGTTTCTGAGCAGCCCATTTACACGTCAGTTCCCTTTTTAGGGTACCTCCTAGTTATACAGAAACCACATAGCCAACCTTGGAGTACCTCGGGAAATCCTAATAGCACTGATTGCTTTGCACCAGCTATTTCAAGATCTCAGGGGCAAGGGAGAGAATAACACTGGCAACGAACACAGCAGAGTCAGACATGCCAGGTTCAAATACTGTCCCCTGCAGGTGTTCACCATTCAACCAGGTGCCTCACCTCCTTGAGAGGCATTTCTCTCACCCGTAATGCACAGGGGCTTCTACATGCTTCATGTGGTTGTTATCCAGAATAAAAGAGACAATGCTACAGTATGTCCCACTCTGCACCTGACTCATAGTTAGTGTTCAATAAATGTGAGCTTTTATTATTACCATATTTCCTCCATTCTGAGACACCATCGATCGGAAGTCAAAGCATCAATTTAATAACTTCTCAGGGGGAAAAACAATATATTAAACACACATTCCCATTTTAAGACATCACAATTTCAACAATATTAAAAGGTGAAAAGAAATGTGTCTTAAAAATCAATGAAATGTGGTCTTATTATTGTCACATTTTGGAACCATTTTAAGCTATTTGCTTGTTTACTTGCCTTTTTCCTGTTTTGTCTGGCTTCCCCCCAGGGGACATATAAGTTCCATGAGAAAAAAGAAAGAAATCCTTGTTCGACCCTGTGATCCCAGTGCCTAGCACAGGTGTCGAAAAAATATTTGTTTGATAGATGATTTAGTGTTACCTTAAAATGAGGGGCTATGTATTAAGACTCCACTAGTGTCATTGATTCATATAATGAAATGTTTCCTCATATCTTTGAAAGCCATTCACCTAATTCCTCACCACTCTTGGGAGAAGGGGTTTGTCTGGATGTATATTTGTTGAAAATTGGTATTTTCCTTGAACTATATATATATACACAAGGAATGAGGATGAAAACAGGCCAGTGCAGAATGTCCACCATAACCCCTGACACAGAGGTAGCAGTCATAACTCACACGTGAAACTCAACACAAAGTTGGGGCACCTGGGTGGCTCACTCCAGTTAAGTGACTGACTCTTGATTTCAGCTTGGGTCATGATCTCATGGCCTTGAGATCAGGCTCTGTGCTGGGCATAGAGTCTGCTTAAGATTCATTCTCTCTCTCTCTCTCTCTCTACTCCTGGATGTCTCAGTCAGTTAAATGACAGACTTTCAATTTTGCCTCAGGTTATGATCTCAAGGTTCATGAGATCAAGCCCCTTGTTGGGCTCTGAGCTGGCGGCACTGAGCTTGCTTGGGATTCTCTCTCTCCCTCTCTCTCTGCTCCTCCTCAACTGGCTTGCTCACTCTCTCTCTCAAAAAATAAATAAATACACCAAAAAAAAAAAAAGGATTCTCCTTCTGCCCCTCCCCCATTTTTTATGTGCATGCTTGCTCTCTCTCTCAAAAGAAAAAAAAATTAAAATAAATTAATTAATTGAAGAAATTCAACACAAAGCAATGGTCGGGTATCAGTTCCAATCAGCTTACCATATGCTGCCAGTTTAAATGTCCTTAGTTTCTGTAGATATGCATTAGACATTAATAAATATCAATTTATGGAATCAACTAAAATTTCCCCTTTCAGTTTCCAGACAAGAATAATAAACATCAAAGTAATTTCCCCAGGGCAAGTACCTTTTAATTGCCCATTTTGAAATGAAAACATTCACTTAGTCAATCAGCAAGTGTTTACCGAGGGCCTACTATGTGCTTGGTGTGCCACGTGCTGGGGTGAGAAGCAGTCTGGGATGGTATGGACAGGGAAGACAAATGAAGGTTGTGCCCATATATACAGACCATTGTTCCACTCCAGGGAGAAAGAAGCACTGTCTCAGGGTGGTAGGGCTCAAGGTAAGGGGCAAGAATGATTTTTTTTTTCTCTCTCTCTCTCTCTCAAGTTAGCTAACATACAGAGTAATCTTGCCTTCAGGAATAGATTTAAAATATGGAGCGCTTCAGGAATTTGCGTGTTATCCTTGCACAGGGGCCATGCTAATCTTCTCTGTATCATTCCTACTTTAGTGTATGTGCTGCCAAAGTGAGCACAGGAATGATCTTAAAGAGGAGAGAAGGTCAGACCCATGAGATGGCCTGGAAGTAGAGGGAACTTCCATCACTGAGTCTGCATCAGTCCAGCCCTTTCAGATGATTCCCTGCTACATAAACCAAGTCCCAGGTCAGGAGACCTGCCAGACTCCAAGGGATACTCTAGGGTCTTATTGAAAATAAAATGGGTTCTTACTGAGAGGAAGCAAAATTTACCCACTCAAAAGCCTTGCAAATGAAGTAATTACACAAAGAAAAGTTACTTTTAAATTACCATGAAAATGTATATAATTCTCAAACAATTCATATAAACAAGAAACTGGGTTCTCTTACTCCAATTGTGGGGAACTTGTTTGACAAGAGATTGTTCTCTTCTTTAATGAGGATAAGGATGATTCCTTAGAGTGCCCAGGGAACAGCCACACTATCTGAACAAGGAAACAAGAGGAACTGACAGATGGAGGAAGCCGTGCACCCAGCCCTCAATAGGTCAAGGCTGGATTGACAAGATGGATATGGTGAGTTCTAGGATGTCAGACAAGGCTTCATGGAGATTGGGGCAGAAAGCCTTGGTGGAACATGATGGCACTAGGTAAGTCTTCAACCATGAGAAGAAATTCAATATTGGCACAAAGAAAGAAAGGCCTTGCCAGCCTGAGATAGCGCTGGAGCAGCAATGGAGCTAATCCAATATGGCACCAGTACACAGAGATGAAGGAGGAAGAGGGAGATGCTGGCAGGAGCTCACTCAGGGTGGATCCTGATTCTACAAGGAGCTCAGAGTTGTGTTGTTTTGTTTTGCTTTGTTTCAACTTATCGAAGATGAAAATTTTGAGCAGGGCAGTGACACAATCAGTTGTGTGTTTCAGGATGACTATTCTGGCAGTGCTGAAGTTCAGCTGGGAGAGATGAGAAAACATTGGAAGGAAAGACAGTTAATGCAATAATTCAGGCAATAGGTGGAGGGGTCAGACCGCAGAGACTGAGAAGATGGATGGCTTGGCCTTGGAGATCAACTGGATAAAGAAGAGGGTGAGGAAAACCATCCTGGCCTCCTATATTATTAGAATAAAGACTGTTACCCCCTTATGTTCACCTAAAAACACAACAGCACACTCCTGAAACACAACAGCACACTCCATGGTGGCCATTTGGAAGTTACCCAACACCCATGAAACAGCATACCATGTGGCTGTGAGACAGGAAGATCTCTAATAGAATGATCAACACGGATGAATGTACAAACCAGACTGTGAATACACTCACCAAACAGAAGAACCAGAGTGTATACTGTATCATTCCATTGGTGATAAGTTCAAAACCAGGCAAACGACTTTATGGTATCCAAAGTTACAATATGACTTATACTTTGGTGGGAGTTCACGGCAGGTACTAATCAAGGGAACATGGGTATCCGCGGGGTGAGTTCTGGTGTTCCAGCTCCAAGTTCTGGTTTGGTAGGTGTGTTTGCCATGTGTCTTATCTGTATACACTTTTGTGTAAATATATTATATTCAAATTAAAAATGTACAAAAAGTGAAATGATCTTTATTGGCAGTGCCTCCTGTACAACATTAAAGCAATTTCAGTAACAACAACACCACCTTCAATTTTGGAATGTTAATCCTGTGTGCTAGAGACTGGTAGGTGCTGACAGCAACCTGGTGAGATCAGTTTTAAACTCCTGTTTAAAGATAAGAAAATGGAGGCACTGAGATGTTAAAGAACGCCTAAATCCACCATCTTTCTTTAGAGACAGCCCCTTACCTTGGGCTGTGTCATGATTCCACAAGTGTTTTAAGAAATGTGGCTGTGATTATTCTATTTTAGGCATTGAATCTGCTATGTCTACATGACCTGACTTTTCCAGCGTAAGCTGAATCTGTCACCCATGTTCTTCCAAATATTTGGGTTCTCAATGAACTATTTCAGTGCTCTGCATCGTGCTTACTTCCACAATCTCAGCTCTCTCCAGCATACACCTTCTTTTTGAAATTTTCAATCAAACAAATGAATTCAACCCAGAAAAGCAAACACATTTTGGGTAGAATAGTCATCTTTTTAAATCAGTTTTTGTGTTTCCCATATAAACCAGCAGCCCAGAGGTACTATTTCTGAAAGCATTCCATAATGGAGGATTTTACCTGAGTGCTACTTAGTATTGTCATTATTATCCTGTTATTAATAATAATGATTTATCGAGCAGTTTGAGGAGGCATTGCTATTTAGAAACCAGGAACACCAAGCCTGATTTGATACTTAAGTCAGCAAATGTAATAGGAAGAGAAGAGGCAAGAGGAGATATTAGAACAGTCAGTTCTATCTTCAGACATCTACCTTCAGGGACCAAGAAGCAGGTAGTATGAAGGAAAAATTTAGCAGAAATGGACCCCAAGGACAAATATTTTCTCTACTAGGTTACCACCACAAGAGATGCAGTCCGCTGAAATTCACGGAGCCTAGCCAAAAGCCATAGCACCTTGAATGAATTAGCTTCAGACATGTCAACGACCCTGGAGAGTTTTCAAAGCAGTTCTACAAACAAGATTGCATGTGACCTTTGCAAGAATGTTGTGAGGTAGACAGGGGTGGCCTAACTTCACATCTCTACCCTGACCATGCAGGTAAAAGCACCAAAATACAGGAGTTCAGCACCATGAGCAACATCACAAAAAGCCACACTGGCCATGCTACCAGGTAAAAGCACCAGAGCAGGAGAAATGATCCCAGGGGCCATCTTGTCAGGTGGTTCACAGACATCACTGACTAATAAAGCTTCGGGAGAATTTTGAGAAGGATCACAAAACTCCTGAGCCCCATTCCAGAACTGAGGGGAACCCAAGCACTTATAATTCAAAGAATAAAAATGTCCCAAAGAAATTAGCATAGAAACAAAAGAGCTTAGGTCTTCAGGATGAAAGATTCCTTTAGACTTGCAGAAGACGAATAAACTATACACTCTCCTGTAGCATCCCTGTGAGCATCCAAACTAGCAAAGATAAAGAGAAAATCCTGAAAGCTCAAAGAGAAGAAAGGTGTTATCTTCGATGGGATGGTAATCAGATTCACATCAGTTCTCACCCTTTGAGGGAAAACGTATTTCAATTATACACCCAGTCAGCATACGTATAAAAATACTAACATTTCTGCAAAGAATATTTTCTACAAAACAAGAATGAAATTGAGAATATACTTCAGCCAAATGAAAAAGAAATCCAAGAAAAATAGAAAGGAGTCCAGGAAATCCAAGGAAAAATAGAAACTAATCCCAGAAGGGAATAAAATGAAATCTCAGGATGACAAGTGTGCAGCGAAAAGCAATCAGTGCAAATGGAAACAGGAAGTCGGCAGGTGCGGGAAATAACATCTGCAAGAGGGAAGTAGAAGCTGTCCTTTCATTGGTATAACAAAGAAGCTGCAAGTCCTTAATGGGAACACGAAGACAGAGTTTTCTTTGTCAATAAGAAAAACTGAAGGAACCCCTGGAAAAACAAAAGCATACAGCTGGCCCTTGAACAATGTGGGGATTAGGGGCGCCAACATCCCACCATGCAGTCAAAAGTCCCCATGTAACTTTCGACTCCCTGAAGCTTAACCTCCAACAGCTTACTGTTGACCGGAAGCCCTACTACTAATATAAACAGTCCATTAACACACACTTTGTATGTTATATGTTTTATACACTGTATTCTTTTTTTAAATTATTTTTAATGTTTTATTTATTTCTGAGAGAGAGAGAGAGAGACAGTGTGAGCAGGAGAGGGTCAGAGAGAGAGGGAGACACAGAATCTGAAGCAGGCTCCAGGCTCTGAGGCAGCTGTCAGCACAGAGCCTGATGAGGGGCTCAAACCCACAAACTGTGAGATCATGACCTGAGCCGAAGTCAGACGCTTAACCGACTGAGCCACCCGGGCGCCCCTATATACTGTATTCTTAATAAATGAAGTGAGAGAAAAGAAAAGGTTATTAAGAAAACCTTAAGGAAGAGAGAATATATTTCTAGTACTGTTCGGTACTAAAAAATCTGCATAGAAGTGGACCCAATCAGTGAAGTTCAAACCCATGTTGTTCGAGGTCCATTTGTACATAAAAAGCATGGGCTGACTATAAAAATCTAAAATGCAGGAAATCATTTTGAGTAATTCACTTGGTATAAACAAATAAATAAAGTTGTTATGTTTCTCACATCCCTTCAAGTGGTGTGAGTTTAGAGGCACAGTCGTGAACTCCCTTCCTGAGTCCAACTGGATCACATGGTCATGGGCAGTGCCACCAGGGGCACGGAGAGGCCACAGAAGATACTGGCTCTAAGCAAGAGGTGTGAGGTCATAGGCTGGGCTCAAACTCTTGCCTCTGCCACGTACTAGTTCTGTGACCTTAGAAAAGTTACTTAACCTCTCTGTGTCTCAGTTCTCTCATCTATCAATGTCACCTACTTCACAGGACTGATATAGAGATCAAATAAACTAATATATATAATATATTTGGAAAGGTAATTCACTTCTAATAACATCAAATACTGTTTGTCATTATTAAAATAATATTAAATTTATATTAATATTAAAATAATATTAAAATATAGAGGGGTACCCAGTCATTTAATCATCCAACTCTTGACTTTAGCCCAGATCACAATCTCATGGTTTGTGGGTTCAAGCCTCATGTCAGGCTCCACGCTGGCAGTGTAGAGCCTGCTTGGGATTCTCTCACTCTCCTTCTCTCTCTAGCCCTCCCCCCACTCTCTCTCCTTCTCTCTCTCAAAATAAATAAATGAACTTAAAAAAATATATGTAGAAAGAATAGTTGAGCTTTGATGTAAAGGCTATTATTAAAATTAGTCTCAACAAAACACAGAAAACAAAAACAGAATAAAAATTGAGAAGGGAGAATAAAGATATAGCTGACACAGTGGGAGGCCGGAGAGAGATGTTGCAGAAGGAAGAAGGGGGTTGCTAATTCCTTTACCTTAGATAGAAGGATCTAGGGACTGTACAAACTAAGCAGATGAATCCATAAAGAGTTTTAAGCATAAATATATAATTTAAAATCATTTAATTAACCAGTTAATTTTAATTCTTATAAATTTATTAATTCCTCATTGATTATAATTATATATTTTATCTACATATTATATATTTATATATAATTTATATCATACTTATGGTTAATTATAATGAATAATTAATCCATTAATTTAACATAATTTAAAGTAATAAACACTAAACGTGATATTTATAAATTCAGAAAAGCAGGTGGTAGAGCAGGAAGGTGAATTGAGAGCTAAGTAATGACTATTGAGTCATTACACTCAAGCAGAGTGCTAACCATGGGCCAGGCACTGTGCTAATTGCTCTACATATATTATCTCAATTAATCCTCTAACAACCCTACACGTTAAATACTATTCTCATCATGATGACTGTTTGACAGGAACTTGAGGCAGAGAAAGACTAGGTATCTTGCTCAGATCTCAAGACTAGTAACAGAAGAGTAGTCCTCAGCCTCTGCCTTTTGCCACTTCTAAGAGAGCAAACTCTCCACAGTAGAAAGGGAGTGAGAGAGGTTTACAGATATGACTGAGAGTTAGGGTGGTAAAGAAAAAATCAAACACTGCAGTGGCATGAATAGTGTACCATGAAAATGTCACGTCTACCCAGGGCCTTATTTGGAAGTAGGGTCTCTCCAGAGGTAATTAAGATGAGGTCATACTACATGATACTCTACATCGAAAACCCGACACACTCCACCAGAAGCCTACTAGAACTGATCCAAGAATTCAGCCAAGTTGCAGGGTACAAAATCAA